>NW_017117038.1:0-223 GCF_001263275.1 Habropoda laboriosa
TTCACATATTCTACTGCGGCGATATTAGTACACTAAATGTTGTTTGATTCTGCTATGCATACTCGACGTCGGCGTCGAATTTTCGAACTACGATGTTGGGGGATAATACAGATAATTAAATATTTCGATGTTAATTATAATTCCTACAACTTAATGTGAACAACGAAATTTTACCATTTTTTGATACCGAATACAAAGGTGAGCTATGTTATTTAAAGCTCAA
>NW_017117039.1:0-223 GCF_001263275.1 Habropoda laboriosa
TAGTAACGTTGCTAATTTTTCGAGATCGAAGAAGGCTTGAATTTTATTCAATTTTACTTATTTTTTCGGTAGAAATGCAAAATTTTTAGAATATAATGTAATTTCATTGCAGGTATTAAAGATAAATAATCTCTCGGTGATTAAACTATCGTGTTCTAAGCATTCGTGTATCAACGACGAGTTAATTCGTCTTAACCCTTTACCTAGGAATCTCCCTTTAAAA
>NW_017117040.1:0-223 GCF_001263275.1 Habropoda laboriosa
AAACCAACTGGAAACATTCCAAAGAGCAATTAACATTCGCAAATTCTCCACTTGCGAATGAAATACCATTAGTCACAGAACTCGTCGTTCTTTTATTCTGCAGAGATTCAAAATGGAGTACAGTGTATGGTCCTAAGTGCGGCGATATCAATCGGCCCTACAGTTCGAGGATTTAATTTACGACCTCGCTGTATATCGATGCTCCGTCCTGTTACAAGGTTGA
>NW_017117041.1:0-223 GCF_001263275.1 Habropoda laboriosa
ACCTGACGTTGAAATATTCTTAAAAGTAGAATACATTTGTACGTCATGTCTGTCCAAAATGAAACAACAATTTTTTCGGTATAAATTCGAGGCTTCCAGGTTAGAGCTGTATCCGATGGTTATTTAATTTTAGTACGCAACTAGATGTTCAACTACAGTCCCAAAATCTTTTGTTCATGCCGCATCGTTCTGAAATTTGTTTCATTGAATTAAGGTGAAAGTG
>NW_017117042.1:0-223 GCF_001263275.1 Habropoda laboriosa
GCGAGCGTGCCATAAATCCGGTCAACGAAGACCCCATGCGTTCCGTACCTGCGCGACGGAACACCCTATGCTTTTCAAGAGGTATCCTATCGTCAGTCTAAAACGTGCATTCGAAACATTCAAAACGACGTCTTCCATTAAAGAAAATTCAAACAACGACTGTCGACGAAATTCATTTTCGGCATTGTATGCTGTATGAATTTAAAAAAGGCAGTACAGTGAA
>NW_017117043.1:0-223 GCF_001263275.1 Habropoda laboriosa
TTTACGAACAAGAAAATGCCTATTTTCTCGAGAAATATTTGACTATTTATTCTTTCCAAGCTCGAAGCACACGGAATACAACGTTGCTACAGCAAAATATTTAAATATTCCCACTTGACACTCACAGGAGGGACGATCCGAAGATGAAGAAACTAGACTGAAACGTCTGTCCGTGGAATTTTTCGCACAGGTACCGAAAAATGACGAACAAAAATAATAAAAA
>NW_017117044.1:0-223 GCF_001263275.1 Habropoda laboriosa
TTTAGATTTAGGATTTAATATTAACGCCGAAATATTTAGTTATCCGTATTTTCCCCCATCATCTTAGTTCGAAAATTCGACGTCACGTCCAGAATGCATAGCGGAATCAAACACCATTAGAGTACGAAAATCGCCGCATTAAGTTAGGTTAATGTCGCGTAGAACTACGATCGCCTAGCCGACGTTATATGTGTATTTTCGCTTCGCTTAACGGTAAGACCAG
>NW_017117045.1:0-223 GCF_001263275.1 Habropoda laboriosa
TCAAGAATTTCCAAGTAATAAATTCAACTTTTGTCAAAAGTTGATACACGTTCGTTAATTATATTTTATTTCAGATTTAACGAAAATATCGTCGAACATCACTTTCGGGAACGTGACATTTGGAGCGGTAGAAAAGCTAGAAGCTTTCTTGAACGAACAGAAATATCTGACCGATTGTTTGGACAAAATTATCGTGTTCAAGTCACCGATTATAGTGGACGAA
>NW_017117046.1:0-223 GCF_001263275.1 Habropoda laboriosa
ATAAATTTCACGGAATTCCACTTCGCGAGAAATGAAGAAACGCGAAGAGAAGCAAATAAATCGGGCTTCCGGTAAGTGAATGAAAATTAAACGGAGATAGAACTAAACGCGGGATAATAGATTAATCGAACTGAAATGTTTTTACGATTCACGCGAAACGTTCTCCAACCGATGACGCATTAAATCCTCCGAGGGAGGAGAAAATAATCGTGCTGCCGATCGA
>NW_017117047.1:0-223 GCF_001263275.1 Habropoda laboriosa
TTAACGAATCGTATTACATGTATATTATAAATTATACAACGTGTATAAATACAAAAAATGACGATCCTATGATTTTACTCTTACAGATATCTAAAATCAAGTTCAATTAATTAATCCAATTAATCCAATAACCTGATGGAATACAGAAGGTGGTACAAACTTTCCAAATGTTACGATTATGGTTGTCATACATTCATCTACATATATGTACCAGCAACTTCCG
>NW_017117048.1:0-223 GCF_001263275.1 Habropoda laboriosa
GAGAATTGGTGAGAGTTTTATGTGGAATTCGTTAAGAGCTCAGCTGTCGCTGTTCGCTCTACCGTTTGTAATAATTATCGTTACAAGGGGGGTGAAGTGTCGTTAGTGTGCAAGGTGCGTGCAATTTTTTGCAGTGTGTTTGGTTAAAGTTTCTCGAGAGCATTTGTAGCATGTTGCTTGGGAATTTGGTAATTATTGTTGGCTACTTTAATTCATATTTGGT
>NW_017117049.1:0-223 GCF_001263275.1 Habropoda laboriosa
GACTAGGTGTTTATTAATGCAGCGAGCGAAAAAAGAAGTGAATATAAATTGGCATTCTTGGCACGAAGTGATTGGGAAAATAATTGAAATATTTGGAAAATGGAAATTTTGAAATATCGTCGAGTTCTCTGTGATTTTGTAATTCGATGGTTTTAACAAACATTTAATCGTTGTTTTAAATAACGGGAAACAATTTGTTTGTATTTTATCTAATTAATTATAG
>NW_017117050.1:0-223 GCF_001263275.1 Habropoda laboriosa
TTTCCTTTTCCGGTTTTTTCTACTCACTACACGATACCTCTCAAATCCCCAAACCTAACAATTGAAACACGTAGCAGCAATAAACCCATAAGGCCAACCGATGTCGTAGCACCCCCATGACAGTCTCATTGGCTTTCACTTTAAACCTTCAAAAAGTATATTCACCAGATCTACCGGCTTTATGTCTTTATTGCCTACGACACTCGCCAACGCATCGCTCCCT
>NW_017117051.1:0-223 GCF_001263275.1 Habropoda laboriosa
GAATGAATCGTCTGAGTGACACCTAGGGACAGGGGCGGTAAACGAGTCCACACGGGGTGGATGTTCATTGGTCGATACTATATTACGTATGAAGTTTTATCCATCTGTGTATACGAATCGAGTCGAACTGACTTTTCGTTAGAAACGAATCGCGTGTGACCATTGGTTGAATCGCGACAGAGTTACTCCGTGGGGAAGTAAAGTGGAGAAGACAGTTTTCGAA
>NW_017117052.1:0-223 GCF_001263275.1 Habropoda laboriosa
TTTATCGAGGGATTATTAAATTTCAATTGTACTGTTGTGCCTGTGTTAACTGTATTAGGTGGTTCGGAAAGTTTGTAACGTAATACAGGAAAAATTCAAACCATCGTACCTCTGTTTCTAATTAAGATAGCGGCGAAAACCAAAAGGTATTTTACTCGTTATTTGAAGGCGAACCAAAGTTCGTAAAACCCAAGTGGTAAACAGTAATGTCGCTTTTCAGTCG
>NW_017117053.1:0-223 GCF_001263275.1 Habropoda laboriosa
AATAGTCTATTCCATAATGGAAGATCCATTTTTAAACGATTTTCGGTACGTTTTTAAGACGATGTAGAGTGAGAGAAAGAAAAGCTTCAATTTGAGAAAATTGCAAACCTAAATATTGCAATTTAACAATTTTCCTGGGATTCGAAAATTGATATTTCCGTTAAATCCGAAATTTTACCTTCTTCGTCAATTTTTTGACAATGTTTCTCCAAATGAAATATAT
>NW_017117054.1:0-223 GCF_001263275.1 Habropoda laboriosa
ACGAACTTTCGTACCATCCCAATATTTCTAAATTTTCGACGATTTTGGTAGATACGCTATCAATAGAAAGTTTAGAAGTACAATAATACGATTCCTAAAGGAGAAGCCTCTAAAAGAAAATAAGAAAAACTACCATTTATGGTCTGTTTTAAGTGATACGCAAAGCACCGAAGTACGACACAACGAGCTTATTTAATTTTAAATTTTAAACTATAGCATAACA
>NW_017117055.1:0-223 GCF_001263275.1 Habropoda laboriosa
CGCGTTGGAAACAAAAATTGTTTCACATAAGGTCTTGGGTCATTTTTGACCCAAAAGTCTTAAACGTACAGTCAAAACCGAGAGCGCAGTAGGGTTAAATGATTTCAAACAGCGAATAATCTAATCGAAACACTACTGAAAATATATGATTATATCGTTTTCTTATTGTTTAAGCTGCTCGCAAATGCAAGGAAGAATTGACGTGTCTCGTAATTATAACAGC
>NW_017117056.1:0-223 GCF_001263275.1 Habropoda laboriosa
ACATCGGAAGTTGTAGGAAAACGTAGAGTCGATTAAAATTCAATATCCATCTATTACCAAGCATCTAACTGAATGTTCAAAATCACTATGCACTGGAAAGTATGCACTGCAAAAGTTCTCAGAAATTTCCGATGAATTTTTTATTACGAAAATTTATAAAAACGAAATAAATCACTAATTGATCTTCGCGGTATTAAGAAAGCGCGCGAGCGTAATTTGATTC
>NW_017117057.1:0-223 GCF_001263275.1 Habropoda laboriosa
AGTTTAAAAAAAACTGTGAGTATGTACAGCAAAATTCTCTACAAGAGTCAGTAAGATTGGATTTTACAAGTGACAATATAGATGGTCATACGCCTAGGTCTGCGTCATTGCTGCGCCCATGTTATCTCGCTCACAGTCAGTCGAGCGTGTAACGCTACATCAGTCGGTTTCCTTTACGAGATTTCACGGCACCACAAATCATAATAGAAAAATATAATTTCTT
>NW_017117058.1:0-223 GCF_001263275.1 Habropoda laboriosa
CTTTGCACTGCTTATATCAATAAAATACGAAAGGACAATTTTATACTTGTTATACTTCTCAATTCAAAGTTCAATAGTTTTATTTATCACGACAATATCAATTTTCTTAAAATGATCTCCTCCTCCACTTCAGAAACTATATTTTTCCCACCAACACAAATTGAGTGCGCTATAATGTTTCCTCACTATAATTCAAGTTCGCGTTTAAACGGCGTAAGCATAA
>NW_017117059.1:0-223 GCF_001263275.1 Habropoda laboriosa
GTTTGTCGCGATAAAACTGTAGTATTTAGGTTTATATTCGTAAAAACTCGTTTTACGTGGAGATACATGCAAAATAAGGAGCATACAGTCGTGTGCAGTACTGTAAAACGTGGTTTGTCGCGAGAAAACAGCGGTATTTCAATTTATATTCGTTAAAACTCGATCTACCTGGCGAAAAATGCAAAATAAAGAGAAAACAGATGTTTTTCAGCACTGCAAAAAG
>NW_017117060.1:0-222 GCF_001263275.1 Habropoda laboriosa
TTCCGTCACGTAAAACGTGTTTTAACGAATATAAACGGAAATACTGCTGTTCTCCCGCGACAGACCAGGTTTTGCAGTACATAAAACGACTGTTTTCCCTTTATTTTGCATGTTTCGCCACGTTAATCGTGTTTTATCGAATATAAACTGTAATACTAATGTTTTCTCGCTACAAAGACGTTTTGCAGTACTGCAAAATGACTGTTTCCTCTTTATTTCGCA
>NW_017117061.1:0-222 GCF_001263275.1 Habropoda laboriosa
CTTTATTTTGCATATTTCGCTACGTAAAATGTGCTTCAACGAATATAAACTGAAATACTGCTGATTTCTCGAGACAAACCACGATTTGCAGTACTGCAAGCATCTGCTTTCTCTGTATTTTGCATGTTTCGCCACGTAAAACGAGTTTTAACGCATATTAACTGAAATACTGCTGTTTTCTCACGACAAACCACGTTTTGCAATACTGCACACGACTGTTTC
>NW_017117062.1:0-223 GCF_001263275.1 Habropoda laboriosa
ATAAATATGTTTCTAAACACCACTGTTGTTATTATTATTATTGGCGTACATACGACATGTACACCTTGTACACATTCGATTTAATAAAACGATTACATAAATAAATTAAAAAAGACACGTTTAAAAATGTTTTGCTATTATATCTAATCTTATTTCCGTATTCATTTCCCGGTAATCCCATTCCTGAACTCAAAATATGCAAAAAAAAAAACGGAAGATCTAA
>NW_017117063.1:0-223 GCF_001263275.1 Habropoda laboriosa
GCTCTGCCTCTAGTCGCATAGCGTTTTTGAATGCTTCCAATAATTTCGTAATCGAATACAGGGATAACGTCGCGTAATTAGGTCCGAGGTATGCTATTTTTCTGTCCGACTTCCCTCTGAACAGATCGATCAAAACTCACGAGCTCCCCCATAGTTTCATGCCGGAGCTCGTCTGATTGCCGGTAGAGTAGCCTAGCTTAATCCGATCCTGCGTTCGTCGGGA
>NW_017117064.1:0-223 GCF_001263275.1 Habropoda laboriosa
CTCCTCCCTCTTCTTTCGTTCTCTGTCACCCCCCTCTCTCTCCTTGTCCTTCTTCTGTCTCTCTCTTATGCTCGCTCTCTGTCTCTCCCCTCTTTCTCTTCCTCCTCCTCTTTCTCTTTCACTTTTTCCCCTTATTTTCTCTCTCTGTCTCTCCCCCACCTCTCTCTTTTTCTCTGTCTTCTTTCTCTCCCTCTCCATTGCTTTCTTTCTCAGTCTCTCCCTT
>NW_017117065.1:0-222 GCF_001263275.1 Habropoda laboriosa
GACGCGAGAAAACAGCAGTATTTCAGTTTATATTAGTTAAAACGCGTTTTAATTGGAGGAACACGCAAAATAAAGAGAAAACTGTCGTTTGCAGTACTGCAAAACGTGGTTTGACGCGGGAAAACAGCAGTATTTGAGTTTATATTCGTTCAAACGCGTTTTAATTGGAGGAACATGCAAAATAAAGAGAAAACATTCGTCTGCAGTACAGCAAAACGAGGT
>NW_017117066.1:0-223 GCF_001263275.1 Habropoda laboriosa
TTATTCACGTCGACAGAAACTTTTTATTAAAATGAAAAAGAGATTATACGGTATACTTTCATTCCTTAGAACATTAAATTTTAATTGCACATGTATTGATTAACAGACACAGTAGTTTGGCATATCCAATAATCCGGCACGCGTAGCCCTGACTACGAACGTCATTCGTCTACAGCACTAATCAGTTAAGGGTGCTTTTAACCCTTTGCAGACGGAGGACTAC
>NW_017117067.1:0-223 GCF_001263275.1 Habropoda laboriosa
GTGATGGCGAGGAAGGAAGCAGCGGAGCGGGACCGGGAGAAGAGCGACCCGCTCCGAAGGAGGAGGCGAGCCAACCCGGCTCGACTACGGGGAGGAAGGAGGCGCCGCAACACCGCGCCGCCGTAGCGGACCACTCTGCCGAGGACTGGACGCAGGACGAGGAGAGAGAAATCTCTCCTCCAACAGGCGTCTCTGGACCGCGGGGAATTCGGGAGGGGGGCCC
>NW_017117068.1:0-223 GCF_001263275.1 Habropoda laboriosa
AATCGAAGCGAATTTACACCTATAACGTCGGGCGTGGAGATAGTATTCCTCTGCGATTTTCACGTAACGGACCGGTACGGTACTCGTATTCTAAATGGAGTAGATTTCTGCTATATATTCTGGACATCGGAGACGAATTTTCGAACGGCGATTGTGGGGGCAAATACAGATAATTAAATATTACGACTTTATAAATATTCCCCACAAATAATTGTTCCCAACG
>NW_017117069.1:0-223 GCF_001263275.1 Habropoda laboriosa
AAATTATTAAGATGCTTCTGTTTGAGTATACTTGTAGTGCCTTTTGTTGAAATAAAGAAATAATTCGGTGTGCCACTGTATTTTCCATTAATGACTTTATATAGTCTTATCTAAATATACCAGAAGGGACAAAATTTGCCACATTCAACTCTGATTATTTTAGTGTTAATTTGATTTAATTCGAGGTTTAGAAGGTTCAGAAGATTTATGGTGGTCTATAGAG
>NW_017117070.1:0-223 GCF_001263275.1 Habropoda laboriosa
CAAACATCTCCGAGTTCCTTCGTCCTCGAGGACAAGAGTATTGCCTCGGCGATGTAGGCCCGCACCTACACTTCCTGGGACTTTCCCAGAGAAAAGGAGCTACTTAAGGGAGGGCACGAGACCTTTTGTCGTAGACCTTCTTTGCACGCGTATCGTATATATTTTTGTTACACAACTTCGCGAGCAATCATTTACAAACATATCTCAGTAATGTGAGAAAATC
>NW_017117071.1:0-223 GCF_001263275.1 Habropoda laboriosa
GGTCCTTTGTGAATTTCTTTTCCGAATGAAACATTCAGAATGGAAATGTTCTAAAGAGACCTAACTTCCAGTTTGATATGAAAAAAAAGTGAGGTTAGAATTGAATATCTCTTCGCTCGCCTACCTAACCTACGACATTTCGCGGAATTAATTACAAGAAAAAATATATTGAAAATTTTGAATATTTGTTTTGTCACGAGGTTCACGATTTTGAGAACCGTGT
>NW_017117072.1:0-223 GCF_001263275.1 Habropoda laboriosa
GGTCCAGAAGAAAGAAATCCTCAAACTTCGACAGAATATAAAAGATTTTGGAAATTTAAAAAAGTTTTTCAGAACTATTATAGTTCAAAATTTGTCTTTCATTCGTAAAAGAAAGTCTAGTTTAGTCACTCCAATATGACACTAAGCATATTAGCATGTGTGCAATGACATTTGACCGAGGATAAAGAATTTCTCAAAATGGTATATGATTCCATTCAACGAA
>NW_017117073.1:0-223 GCF_001263275.1 Habropoda laboriosa
CGTTAATTTATGTTCAGAAAATATACTTTTTATGGCGTATTAGGAAAAGGGTACAGTTGAACCAATTTTACCTGGCAATGCACCATTCGATAGCTTACCAAAAGAAAACATCGTATACGAAGTTTCAACCCTCTATCTCAACCGAGGAGGGTAGTTACAGGGTACAGTAAATTCTCTACAAGAGTCAGTAAGTTTGGATTCTACAAGTGACAGTATAGATGGT
>NW_017117074.1:0-223 GCF_001263275.1 Habropoda laboriosa
TATATTAGTTAGTATACTCAATTCTACGAAAACATATGTATCGGGGCCTTCATACCCAAATAGTAAACGAACAAGGGAGAATAGAGAGGGGGCAGTTGGTGTAGTGCGCAAAGCCTCCGGTTGCTAATCCGAAGGTCCCGGGTTCGATTCCCGTTGGGTCCCTCGAAATTTTTCTGTCGATTTCTACACACATTTTTCTCTTAACCCAATTATTTCTCAATAA
>NW_017117075.1:0-223 GCF_001263275.1 Habropoda laboriosa
AATTAATTTTACGCCCACCCTACTCCGAGTTAGAGTACTTTCTGACATATGCAACACTTGAATTTGTCGAGGAATTGTCGAAAATCGTGGTCGCCAGAGGTTAACAAAATACGAAAGTAACGCGATACTGACTGGTTCGAGCTAACCACCGAGGGTAACCGATGTCACGGCCGATCACGTGCTGGTAAATTTAATTTGCCTGCGATTCATAATCGTTTCCCAG
>NW_017117076.1:0-223 GCF_001263275.1 Habropoda laboriosa
ATTTAAATCGTGCAATACTTTCTGTACGAACATAATAGGTGTCTTAATTCTTATGACATTAACGTAACTTGAAGATCAACATTCTTTGAAAGTACTGAATGCTAATTCTTACAAAATTCAATACTTTCAGAGTTCTCAATTTTTTCATACTTTCACAATCCAATTACTCTCAATATTTTCCTAAGTAACACGTGGAAATTTTTTTCCGTTAAAGTAACAACAG
>NW_017117077.1:0-223 GCF_001263275.1 Habropoda laboriosa
ACTTATTAAAAAGATACACGTTATATAAAAATGTCTTATAACTTGGATAATGTTACGTGACGAGCATCCAGTAAACAGATGGGAAATGAAGTTAAATCGACGGCGTAAATATAAACTGTCGAAGGGAAAAGGTTTCCATTCCTAATTGTTTTGTAACTATGTGATGCATTAAAATTATGTGCCGTAAAAATGTCAGTTGCTACGGAACATTCAATGACGTAGG
>NW_017117078.1:0-223 GCF_001263275.1 Habropoda laboriosa
GATCGTCGATCTCGCGTAACAAGGACGAACGAGGAAGAGATTTCAGTGGGTGGAGGCGCGCGCCTACTTCTGTGCAGACTGGCTTAGACGCCGATAGGCCGTCGGCGCTCTCTTTGCACGCTTATTACCCTAATGCCAGTACTTAACACACTGTTGCTCCAGTGTATTCGTCGAGCTTATTTGCCATGGCAACGACCGGCTGTCCCGGTTTACCCTGGGACCC
>NW_017117079.1:0-223 GCF_001263275.1 Habropoda laboriosa
ACAGAATTATTCCGCTTTGTTTTCGATTTGCAATACCGGCTTATATGACCTAGTTTGCCGCAACTATAGCACTTTCTTTTGTACTTCGTATTGTTCGGTTTAGCTTGTTTATTATTCGTATGTGTTTGTCTGTCCTTGTTACCGTCGTGTTTTGTTACTTACGCCTCTGTTTTATCTTCTTCGCGATCAGCTGCCTTGGCGTCCCGTTCGTTCTGTCTCGCTT
>NW_017117080.1:0-223 GCF_001263275.1 Habropoda laboriosa
CCACTGTGCTGCGTTCAAATTGTCATCACTCAGATTAATTTTTCACTCAAACTGTTTTTAGGCCTGTAAAATTAGAATTAACTGGGTGTGAAACCTGGAATAGGGACGAAGATGCGATATTTTTGTGACGTGAGACAGTAAAATGACGGCAGTAGGGGACGGTAGAAAGCAGGAAACAGTGGATAAAAAAGAATGGTGATAAATAGCATATGCAAAGTAGAAA
>NW_017117081.1:0-223 GCF_001263275.1 Habropoda laboriosa
TGAATCTAAATTGAGTAGCTATCCGAGCACTCGAATACTCAAGTTTCGAATATCCATAAATTCAAGCAACAGTGAAAGCCTTAGTACTTACAAACAATATAACCATGGGTATTTTGAAACGTCATTCATGTACAAAGTCTACAGATACAACACTCCGATCAATCGTTTTGTTTCTGCTGCTGGTTCCTTCAAATTAAAGAACAGCAAAGTACAACGACGGATA
>NW_017117082.1:0-223 GCF_001263275.1 Habropoda laboriosa
TAATAATTTAATTTAATTTTTCTAATTTTTCCAGAATTGTGTATCTACGATACTTACAACGTTATGGTATGAAATCCTTGAATTAGAGAATAAAATTCAATTACACTAGAAATCCTTGAAATCTCTCTCTCTCTCGAGACTAACGAGACACAAAAGTGAACTTTTGTTCTTTGGACAATTGTTACAAAGTATCACGTTATATTATATTGGGTGAGAAAAATCG
>NW_017117083.1:0-223 GCF_001263275.1 Habropoda laboriosa
ATCACGTTGTTTCTTATCGAAAATTTATCTTTTTGATGCTTTTCAATTGTTAGTAGTTGTACGCATTTCAAAGGCAATTTAAGTATTGAAATCTTAAATGATTTTCAGATACAGAAATGCATGAATTGAATTTTACTTCGGTATCTAAATATTTGTCGTTATTTTGATTCGTAGAAGGAAATATTTAAATTTATTAAGGATGTTAATATGTTTTCGTGGATTA
>NW_017117084.1:0-223 GCF_001263275.1 Habropoda laboriosa
CTTTTTCCTCTCCGTTTGCCTTTCTCTGCGTTTCGATGGATAAAAATAACGGTGATGGGAGTTAACTCTAGTATTACAAAGATGTGAGTGTAATATTGCAAGCTTTTGCAACGATTTTTGTGATCCTTTTTTCAAAATTTTATTTTGTATTTTAAAATAGAGTTGTAACTAATATATCGAATGATAGTGCAGAAAAGAATGGTTAATTATTAATTACACGGTT
>NW_017117085.1:0-223 GCF_001263275.1 Habropoda laboriosa
GAAAAATTCATAGTAGATTCTTTCAAGACTCAACTTTTTTTTTTAATAATTCCTTCTTGTGATCGCTTCAATTTCAAAATTTGGAATCTAACAAAAATTCACGACACACCGAATTATAAATACCCCCAAAGTGAAATATTCATTCAATAAGATAAATTTGCATTAAAATATTAATTTTCTGAAATTCCTGCAAGTCTATTCGTAATTTCACAATGTTTTTGGA
>NW_017117086.1:0-223 GCF_001263275.1 Habropoda laboriosa
GACAGTCGGTTATGTTAAAGGAGTTGGAATGAAAAGACGTGTAAGGTTCTTCGTTTATTTGCTACGCTCTTCAATATGAGAAAGAAATAAGTTTAAGGTGATAAATGCACAATAATCTACAATGATACTTGCATAAAAAAGGAATCACGAAGAAGACACATGTCGCTGCCTGGAATATCTGAAACAAATCGAAAACGAATGAAAAGAATGTACTATTCTTATC
>NW_017117087.1:0-223 GCF_001263275.1 Habropoda laboriosa
AGAGTATAATCTTGCACCAAGGAGAATGACCTTGAGAGACGAATATCCCAGACTCAGACTATATAGTAAGTTAAAAACCAATTGTTTTGCTGAACTTATTGAAGAGTATAAGCTTGCATCAAGAAGAATGATCTTGAGAAACCAAAATCTCAGTCTCAGCCTATAGAGGAGCTTGAGAAACCAAAATCTCAGACTCAGCCTATAGAGTCCATCAAACTCCAAT
>NW_017117088.1:0-223 GCF_001263275.1 Habropoda laboriosa
TTTTTGGTCAGCCCAATACTGTGAGATGAATTGAATCGAGAAATTAGAAATCACTTGCAAGAACTTTTACATCATAATTGGAAGAACATGCAAAAAGAAAACTTGCAAATTAGTACCAAAGGTGCCAAAATTTTACAAAATTTCCAGTAAGAAGCAAAATAAATATTCCGATGAAACGAATATTTCATACAGGATAACATACTTTTAAACAATGTTCTATTCG
>NW_017117089.1:0-223 GCF_001263275.1 Habropoda laboriosa
AGTTTGAATGAGCTTGCAGTAGGTGAATGTCGAAATTGATTTGGTTCGGAGAAAGGTTCTGTCGTTCTCTATGGTTTCTGTTTAAATCGTGTGGGATTAATATGTTTGTCTTCTTTTTGAATTTGCAACACAATAGCCATTATTTTGGGTGACCACCGAGTCTCGCATTTTTTTATTACAATTATTTCCAACTGTTCTTTTACCGACAAACTTGTAACCAATG
>NW_017117090.1:0-223 GCF_001263275.1 Habropoda laboriosa
CGTGTCTACATTTACTTGCCAGGGGAAAAATCACATCGCATCCATCCCTATCACGCGGTTTGCAAGTGACAGTGATTCTGGATTTCCCTGTACCTAAAAGTCAAAAGTTGAGCGGTCTTCTGGCTTTTTAAAGTATTTTCCGAAGTATGGCGAACGGATCTTTTTTTTCAATTCGAAACATTTTAGAGATGGTGATATTTTAAGGAAAAGATAGGCTTATTTT
>NW_017117091.1:0-223 GCF_001263275.1 Habropoda laboriosa
ATTAAATTAAGGTGGATAAAATGAAGTATTAAACTAAGGTGGAAGTGCACCAAAAGGCTCCAATAATGTGGTGCGAGCAAATTTTCAAGGCGCCAATAGTAGTGAACTACCTGTGTTTTCGTCACAATCTTTCCTTACTTGTACCTGTAGAACGTACTGTTAAAGCTTGTTTGGAATAATCTGGGACACCGTGTAGATATGTACGTTATATTCTTACGGCACT
>NW_017117092.1:0-223 GCF_001263275.1 Habropoda laboriosa
GTTTCATGAAATTGGTGAAATTTATCTATAGTTAACCTATTCAATCTTTCTACCAAAAATTAGATACCTAAATACTCCTTTCATTCTTAGATAATGGATTACTTAAGAAGGAGTAGATAAGATAGTGTCTCTATAATTATTACATTTTCGAAAGAAACGGCCTTACGTTGGTAATTATGAATACTAAATAAAAATCAAATTTCTATACCTGTGTTATACCGGA
>NW_017117093.1:0-223 GCF_001263275.1 Habropoda laboriosa
GTTAAATCAAACTTTGACCGGTTAATAGGCCATCGGTCGGTAAGCGTCGGCGAAAAAAAAAAAATGGATTAATAGGCTACCGGTCGGTAAAGTGTTAACTACACCATTGTAGGAAACGGAATGCAAAAACGCAATTAGAGATTTGTGAAATATAATTATGATAGACAACACTGTTAACGCTTAATCGCTTCGCAGAGAAAAAGGACCACTCTCGCTATTGTTT
>NW_017117094.1:0-223 GCF_001263275.1 Habropoda laboriosa
TTAACGTTTTAATGCTTTCCAAATGTTTTACTTGAAATGTACTTCAAAGCACAGTTGGTTAATACGAAGCAATGTAAACAATTGCTTCACCTCACATTGCTTCAAATTACTTCAAATGTAACGTTGCTTACCCCAAGTTAAAAAAAAAAAAGTATTGCGGAATACAGCAGGTAGGGTACATACTTCATCTGGAAATTTAAACACGTCGAGTGTGACTCGTCAT
>NW_017117095.1:0-223 GCF_001263275.1 Habropoda laboriosa
GCGGTGTTGCGACCAGTTCTTGAATGAGGCTGCGAATGAACTGAGGGCATCGTTCACAAAACCAGAATCCCGCGGCGGACTCGCGTGCACACTTGAGTCTTGTTTCAGAAATCAAGGAGGCCGAAAATATCTTTATCTTAACGAACCGCTAAGAAATTCACTTCGTTCGATCGTAGGACGGTAGCGCGTCGACATTGTCATTTTATGTTTCGTCCCTTTGATC
>NW_017117096.1:0-223 GCF_001263275.1 Habropoda laboriosa
AGTTCAAAAACTGTGTATAAAACGAAAAACGTAAGACAATTGTTGTTTTATCGATTTAATAAATGCTATGATGTAAATAGTCGTTATATTGAACATTTTCTGTAAATAGAGCTAACATTTTAGCAAAAGAGAGATGGTTTCTTAGCAATATTTAAATTGAAATATCTCCTAAACTAATAATTTTGAACATGGAATAATACTTTTTTTTATAAAGAATGTCGAG
>NW_017117097.1:0-223 GCF_001263275.1 Habropoda laboriosa
CTAATGGGTCATTTTGACTCGGTCGGTAATTCTAGTGTCAAGTAAGGAAAGCTGGTGTATTATAGATTAATTAAATTTGGCAATATTCAGTTTTGTAAGTTGAACCGAAAATTGGAATCAAAATTCATCATTTCGTCAAATCTTGACGAAAATCTGTGGAAAAGGGTTGAGATATTCGAAGCTGTAATTTCTCGGTGTAAGTGGCAAAAATTTGTTGGAATAA
>NW_017117098.1:0-223 GCF_001263275.1 Habropoda laboriosa
GCCACATAGAACGTGTTCTAACGAATATAAACTGTAATACTGCTGTTTTTCGGCGACAAACCAAGTTTTGCTGTACTGCAATCGACTGTTTCCTTTTTATTTTGCATATTCCGTCACGTAAAACGTGTTTTAACAAATATAAACGGAAATACTGGTGTTCTCCCGCGACAACCCACGTTTTGCAGTACTACAAACGCCTGTTTTCCCTTTATTTTCCATGTTT
>NW_017117099.1:0-223 GCF_001263275.1 Habropoda laboriosa
ACTATATATAATTATTCCTTCGTTAACATGATCCATTCCTTAATCGAACTTTCTTATACAGCTACCTTGTAACTTTGGAGTTTATGATGCTCAGGCTCATAATTATGTACATGGCTAGCAGTCAAAGTGTGTAATGAAAAGTTTAGACAGGCATTATAGGAACGACGAAGGATACTTCATTGAACACTTCGCGTGTATAAAATGGTTCACGTGTGTTAACAAA
>NW_017117100.1:0-223 GCF_001263275.1 Habropoda laboriosa
TGTTGCAAACGCGTTCTGGGTTTGCAACTTTGTTGTCTCGAAAATTTGCACAATGTTGCACGACGCCCCATTTTGCAACAATGTGCAGCTTTCGGGAGCGACTCTTGGCAACAAAGTTGCAAACGCGATTACTTCCTTAGCAACTTTGTTGCCGAAAGCAGCTCCCGAAAATTGCACATTGTTGCAAACGCGTTACAGGTTTGCAACTTTGTTGCCGAAAATC
>NW_017117101.1:0-223 GCF_001263275.1 Habropoda laboriosa
GTATCGATATTTTTTTTAAATAAAAGTCGAATTTTCCTACGCTTCATATTTACTCGGTGTTTTTTATTGCAGGCAATTTACAAGTAAAGCGTACGAATACGACGATGCGTCTACGAATCGAACGAAAGGTAAGAAAAAAATCGAGAAGACGCTAAACTATAAAAGACTCTAGCGAGTATGAAAGGGTGCCACGAATGTTACCTTAGTTCCCTTACGTTGAAAG
>NW_017117102.1:0-223 GCF_001263275.1 Habropoda laboriosa
AAAAATATTTATTTGAGATTGTGTGCTTTTTTAAAAATGATTCAGCTTTTGTTTGGTAGAATATTTGAAACCTTTGCATATTCGTTAATGTTCAGGATTTTCTTCCAATCGTTTGCACAAGAAGGCTATATTTTTTTGGAAGATTCATTGTTAAATTAAGTAACACTTACTTTACAGTCACACTTAAAAAATGAATCAATCTAGCACAAAAACACTGTACAAT
>NW_017117103.1:0-223 GCF_001263275.1 Habropoda laboriosa
TTACAGTTAAACATGCTTATAGTGTGAATATTAGCAATCTTACAGTTCGTAGTGTAAACTGCGCAAGCTTTTAAATATAGTTATATGCACATACATAAAGATTGTTTGGCGTTTCTAAAATTTTATGCTATCTGTTCAGTTTTTCTACAGTTGTATCGGCCTCAAATTTGATATTATGTGTGTTTCAAAATTGTTTAATAGGTACGATAATGAAACTTGAAAT
>NW_017117104.1:0-223 GCF_001263275.1 Habropoda laboriosa
GCAACACCAATCAGTTACGGGTCACGCGCCTTTGCATGGAACGACAAAGTCGACATGTGTAAAGTTCTGCTCCCTTCTTTACATTCTACTAGTTTACCCGCGTGTTCTGTGACTGTATTCCTCTTTCTTCCTCCTCTTTTTCTCCTCCCTCTTCTCACTTGTTGCCTCCTTTACTCCGCTGAACAAACAGATAATGTTGAACAGTTTATTTCCCCGCGGAATC
>NW_017117105.1:0-222 GCF_001263275.1 Habropoda laboriosa
CGAACTACGATTTGGGGGAAAATACAGGTAATATAAATATTTCGTCTTTAAATATAATTCCTAAAACTAAATGTGACCAACGTAAACTTACCTTTTTTTGGTACCGAATACAAAATTGTGGTTTGTTTTCTCAATAGCTCAAACGTTACCCTGTTACTTTTAAACGAACGAATATACACATATAACGTCGCGCTTGGAGATAGTATTTCTTCGCGATTTTCA
>NW_017117106.1:0-223 GCF_001263275.1 Habropoda laboriosa
GTGCAATAATCACCAACGCCAACCCGACCTTCCAACAATCACGAAGCGCGGGAAGCTGCGTTATCACCGTCCTTTCACGACTGTCGACGTCACTTATTCCATCTCTCCTCAGAGCAACGAAGAGCGCTCTAGCTCACAAAACTCACAATTTCTTTATTAATAATTTTTGAGATATTAAACCAAATATGCTTACTACCCCTAAACTTTCCAAGCAATTGTCTCC
>NW_017117107.1:0-223 GCF_001263275.1 Habropoda laboriosa
AGACGCCCTCTTGATTTCTTCACTGTTATTACTTTTTTTCATTAGTATAGATCTCACATTACCAGTAATAATAATTTTGGAATTCCGTAATACTGAGCGAACTTGAGGAGAATGTAACAGTGTCCCATAGTTTTAGAATCTAGTGGTCGAGGATTTTAAAATTCTCGAAGAACAATTTATCTTTCGGTACCTCTAGAGCTTAGTAAGAATGGATTGCCGAATC
>NW_017117108.1:0-223 GCF_001263275.1 Habropoda laboriosa
GCGAAAGGGTTAAAACGACTTAAAATCAAAATTCAAAATAACAAAATTAATTCTTTCCGACTGAATTCACATAATTGATTCAAAGTTACACGACGGTATTCGCTAGCTCCCAGAAAAATGGCCAAAGGTCACTAACAATAATGCAAATTATATCGTTTCCCCATCTGTTTTCACTATTTTCGAAAAATTCATTCGGCAAAAGAAAGAAAAATCGTGCTAACGA
>NW_017117109.1:0-223 GCF_001263275.1 Habropoda laboriosa
CTTATAGTTTCAGCCCGGTGTGCAGACGAGTATCCTTCAACTTTGCTCTCGAGCGACGGGCTCGCTTTTCGAATATCCACAATTTTATCTTCCCACCGATGATTTTGAGAAAATCCAATTTTCTCCCTCATACACACGCGCGTCTTTTCTCCCTCGTCATGCAAACGTGTAACAATAAGTTACGTTATATTCTTGACGTTGCTGGAATTATTTTGATCCGCGT
>NW_017117110.1:0-223 GCF_001263275.1 Habropoda laboriosa
CTGTTTTCTATTTCCTTTTTTAATTTTATATAAAGACAGATTTTTTTATGAATATTTAATGACCGAAATGAGAACTTTACCCAATGATAACTGAAAGTAATGAGTCATTACTCTGACTCAAGGGTTTGTTAATAATGTACATTCCTTGGGAAAAGTGTGAATACATTTCTTAGGAAGCGCGGAAAGCTTTGAAATCTCTGAAAATCGGATGAATAACATTTCT
>NW_017117111.1:0-223 GCF_001263275.1 Habropoda laboriosa
AATTGCCAGTTCTGTTTCGTTTCTCCAACTAGCGTGGCCTTAATGCGTGAAGAACCGTCGCCTCCTGAATGAAAAATTGCCCGGTTCGCGAAGACGGATCTTGGATTCGAAATGTACAAAAACCAAGCTCCAGCGATGCTACGAAAATGCTACGGAAAAGCGTTCCCACGAGTGTGTTACAAGTAATCGGAATTACTTTCAAGGCAACCAAATATCAAGTGAT
>NW_017117112.1:0-223 GCF_001263275.1 Habropoda laboriosa
CTTCGGATTTCATATTTCATATTTCAGATTTCAGACTTCGGAGTTCAGATTTCTAAATATCACAATAAATACTCATTTTAGACACATTACATCTTAGTATTTATTTACTCAACGCTCTCTTAATTTCCGGAAAGAAATATAGAACGTTCCATTTAAAAATATCACGGTAACCTTCGAAGCTTTATGTATAAAAACAATTATTGTAACATATGTCCCCCTTGAA
>NW_017117113.1:0-223 GCF_001263275.1 Habropoda laboriosa
GTATAATGAGAATGAATAATATATTTTGAAATAAAATTCATTGCGTCGGTACAGCAATCTGTGCAATAAAATTTTTGAAAATTAAATATGAGAAACGATATATGACAGGCACGTGGACGCATGTATTAAGATAAAGTTTCTCCGAGCAATATGTTTCAATAGTCATTAGAGTATTTTTCTGCAGTAATTATAATGTTGACAGTCAGTTAAAATTTTTGCTCTT
>NW_017117114.1:0-223 GCF_001263275.1 Habropoda laboriosa
CGTACCGGTACCTTACGTGAAAATCGGGAAGAAATAATATCTCTAGCGTGACGGTATATGTTTATTTTCTATTCTTTTAACTGTAACACGGGAACCATTTGAGCTATTGAGAAAACAACCACAACTTTGTATTCGGTACCAAAAAAAGGTAAGGTTTCGATGGTCACAATTAGTTTTAGGAACTATATTCAACGTCGAAATATTTAATTATTTGTATTTTCGC
>NW_017117115.1:0-223 GCF_001263275.1 Habropoda laboriosa
ATTTATAACAACCTGTGATCTATTTTTATCAAATTTTTTCCGTTCGATCAATTTCTTAACGTGCACTGCATAAAATATTACTTCGCTAAAAATACAAAATTCGTTCAATCCAACAATTATTTCACCAATTGTCCACGTTATAACAAAATAATTCGAATGTTAAATTAAAGGATCAAACTTTCACACTTGAATAAATCACGAAAGGAATAAACGGAACGAGTAA
>NW_017117116.1:0-223 GCF_001263275.1 Habropoda laboriosa
AGTGTTGCTGGAAATATTGCACTGTCGGGGCAGAAGGTGATTCTTTATGCAAAAGTAAATGAATAATGTAGAATAAAATTTACTTAACCGAGGCTTAGTTTTTGAGAAAATCGGGTTTGAACGTCCTTTGCGTACGTTTGCATAGGTGAGGTACAGTTCATCGTACGACATACAATACCTGTCGTGTGTGTTCTTATACAATGTCTACGCGACTTTTGCGAGT
>NW_017117117.1:0-223 GCF_001263275.1 Habropoda laboriosa
ATGATACAGCGCTTGGGTAGATTCAACTTGTTCGGCTGTTGTGATGGATTCGAAGAGAATTTGGAAATATTTCGGTGAATCAAGTGAAAGCTTGTACCTTTCTGATATGAAATTATATGGAAAAGAAGATTGTACAATATGGAAGGTGTTTTGAAAAATATTCACATTTATATGGAATTAATTTGAATGGTCAATTCAGAGGGTAGGTCATAGTTGAATATGT
>NW_017117118.1:0-223 GCF_001263275.1 Habropoda laboriosa
GCGTAGCACGGTGTGAGGGAGTGAGAGAAGAGATAGGAAAACAGCAACAACTATCTCATAGTTCCTCAGAGTTCGATACACAATTCCGTAATGGGAATAACGAAAATTGGTGTTAACGATCGAGCACAAAGTTGATTCGGAGTTATTTTCCGTCTTCTTTTCATAAATTCATTGGTAGTGCCCGCGGGAAGAAAGAACCGGCAACGTTGCACGCACTTGCGCG
>NW_017117119.1:0-223 GCF_001263275.1 Habropoda laboriosa
GGAAAAATGAATTAGAAGAGTGTATAGTTATATGGTTTGAGGACGTGCATTTAGCGATGATAATGAAAAGGTCGTTTTAAAGACTACTTCAAAGCCATCATTTTGTCCTGATATTGGCTACAACGTCAATTATAGAAAACAGATGTTAATATTAAAAAACAAGTCCACGACAATGTTCATTATAAACGAGACACAATGTAGAGAGACTGCTATATGGACACTA
>NW_017117120.1:0-223 GCF_001263275.1 Habropoda laboriosa
GCTTTCTCATGTTATTACCAATAAAATTGTTTCTCTTTTACAACATGATTTATCAATCCGTTAAATTTCTGAAAAATATTTTGTATACTAATCAACTGTTCAACGTTTGTGGAAAAAGCATTGTAAGGACATGTTAACTGCAGCTGGTAGACGTCTGAATGTATCAACAGGTCGAGATAAACGAAGCATTGTTTATTATATCACAAGTGGTGAAACAGTAACG
>NW_017117121.1:0-223 GCF_001263275.1 Habropoda laboriosa
GGGGCTTCCCCGTGAATTTTCCAAGCGTACAACTCTGCCGTAATCCTCCAATTTCACCCCCCCCCAGTTCCCCTATCGTAATCGCACACTACGAATCTGGTAAAACGAAACATCACCGACGAAATTCAACTAGCGATCGAAGTGACGATGTATGGTGTACACACAGGGTGATTGAAGAAAGAGGTTTGAGATTGTAGGGTGTTTTCAGTGGAGGATCGAAATT
>NW_017117122.1:0-223 GCF_001263275.1 Habropoda laboriosa
TTCACCGTGCAAACGAGTAGCGTTTCTTCGACAGTCGCCCTCAGCAGACACACACACACACACGATTGCTTGGGGTACGACAATTCAACAGTGCGGTCGTTATGGAACAATTAAACCGAGACACTGTGAACGATTCAAGTATTCTGCAACTTGGTAGATTTTAATTATGGTAGACGTGGCTTTGTTGGATTCGAGGTGTAATTGTTGTGATTTTTATGGGAAC
>NW_017117123.1:0-223 GCF_001263275.1 Habropoda laboriosa
CATACTGCGGCAATTGTCGTACTCTAAATGGAGTACGATTCTGCTATGCATTCTGGACGTCGGTGTCGAATTTTCGAACTACGTTGTGGTGGAAAATACAAATAATTAAATATTTCAACGTTAAAATTAATTCCAACAACTGAATGTTCCCAACGAAATATTACCTTCTTTTTGTACCGAATTCAAAGGTGTGGTATGTTATTACAATAGCTCACACGGTTCC
>NW_017117124.1:0-222 GCF_001263275.1 Habropoda laboriosa
GTTTATATTCGTTAAAGCACATTTTACGTGGTGAAATATGCATAATAAAGAGAAAACAGATGTCTGCAGTGCAGCGATACGTGGTATGTCGCGAGAAAACAGCAGTATTTCAGTTTATATTCTCTAATTCTCGTTTTACGTGGCGAAACAAGCATAATTAAGAGAAAACAGATGTTTGCAGTACTGCAAAACGTGGTTTGTCTCAAGAAAGCAGCAGTATTT
>NW_017117125.1:0-223 GCF_001263275.1 Habropoda laboriosa
CATAGGCTTCTTTCAAGAAGACAAGTTCAAGTGGACAAGTTCAAACTGCCTTGAGAAATACAGTTCTATTAGTCCTCAAAATAATCCCCATTGCTTGCAATACGCTTATGCCTGGAGTGGCTTTTAGCTCATTTAGCGAATTTTGGTTTATCACCTCAAGTGATTCAAAATAGCGTCCCCGTAGTGAAAGTTTCAGTTTGGGAAACAGGAAAAAGTCGCACGG
>NW_017117126.1:0-223 GCF_001263275.1 Habropoda laboriosa
GCAGAACTGTGTTTTTCAGATACGCAATTGGTACACGGTGTTGGGGTACAATTTATACCCCAGAAGCGTTCTAACATCGATCGACGGGACGACGACGACAGTGTTTCCTGTTTAAAGTTCGACACCCCCCCCTGAGGACAGTGCAGTAACATAATTACAGCATAATCACGCTACTTGAACTGACGTCCAACGTGAATATTTTTCATTTAACTCAGCCACGCTA
>NW_017117127.1:0-223 GCF_001263275.1 Habropoda laboriosa
CAATTCCATAATTCTGCAATTCCACAATTCCATAATTCTGCAATTCCACAATTCCATAATTCTGCAATTCCACAATTCCATGATTCTACAATTCCACAATTCCAGATTTCCACAATTCCATAAAATTCCAGAGTTCTACAATTCCACAATTCCAGAGTTTTACAATTCCACAATTCCATAAAATTCCATAGGCCACAAATCCCTAAAATCACCGTTCTCAAGA
>NW_017117128.1:0-223 GCF_001263275.1 Habropoda laboriosa
TCAAACGTGGCAGTCGAGTTTGATAGCTCGAAAAATGAGCGACGTATAACAATTTTTTTTCGTATAATAGTAAAGATACCGTGATACTTCTTTTTTATTCGACAGAAAAGGGCGTTCCTAGACTACAATAAAAAAATTTTGTTTCATGTAATTTTGAATATCGAAAATTTGGAGAAAATTTCAAATATTATTGCTCTTTGATCATTCATGCTTAGAACGAAAC
>NW_017117129.1:0-223 GCF_001263275.1 Habropoda laboriosa
CTTGAGATGACCAAAAACACTAAAAAAATGATCAAAATCCAAGGCAGTGTATGTGATGTACTGTTTATGTTATAAATGCTCAAAATGATGTCCACTGGCGGCGATACATTGTCTAAGACGAGGACTCATGGATTATCATGTTCTTTCAATTTTTTCTTGGGTAATATTTGTGGGATTTTGTTAAATACTTTTGCGTTTATTATAATAAAAAGTAACCCCACGC
>NW_017117130.1:0-223 GCF_001263275.1 Habropoda laboriosa
TCGTTCGTCAATTCGTTAGTTAGAAAGGGGATAATTAAATCGAACGATGTGTGTGAGAGAGAGCGAGAGTAAAGGAGAAAAATCGTGTGTGCAAATGTGGCAAGGAAACGAGAAAAGAAGAAAGATACGTGTTGAGAGAATGTTTGAAAGATAAAGATAGAGAGAGAGAGAGTGAAAAGACAGGAGACGTCTAGCGAGACACCTCGTTCCTAAGATTCACGAC
>NW_017117131.1:0-223 GCF_001263275.1 Habropoda laboriosa
GAACGGAACGGCATGCAAAACAGGCTGGGCGTTTAACGTGTTAATTATCCTATATTGAGTATCTTTCTAAAATACGACCTTATACCTATTTATTTACCTTCTCCCTATCCTTGCTAAATTTTAAATTCACTATCGCACCTCTCCTTTGGTCTAGCTCCCTAGTTTTTCTTTCTCTTTCTATCCTTTTCATTTCTTCCATCCCTTCTCCTGTTTCACTTAGCAG
>NW_017117132.1:0-223 GCF_001263275.1 Habropoda laboriosa
AAGTCAATTTTAAAACGATAACGAAATTTCGTCGTAGCGAAAGGGTTACAAATAATAATTCACTCGCGAAAGCATTAATGTAAAATCACTAGACCATTGATTTCACACAGAAACTAAACGAAATAAGTATAAACAACCATATTTTCTGAGATAAAGTCAATTCTAAGGTGATTTCACATCAATCAACAAAGCTTTTCCTTTCCAAAAAAGTATTCCTCATATA
>NW_017117133.1:0-223 GCF_001263275.1 Habropoda laboriosa
CGTCTGTTTTTTAGTACACTGTGTATACATGATCTACGATGAGTAATTAAACTTCTGCCTCGACTCTGTTAAATTCGTTTTGAAAACTTCTACCTCTATCCTGTTCGATTAATTTTCGAATTTCCACCTCGAGGCAATTTCGAGAATAGAATTGCAAAGAATATCGCGAATACTGTAGCCTACGGTAGGTAAAGTGTTAAACGCGTGGGTTCCAATTTCGATT
>NW_017117134.1:0-223 GCF_001263275.1 Habropoda laboriosa
GCTTTAACCCTAGAGCGGTCTTCCTTTTGACTGTACACTTGAGACTTTTGGGTGAAAAGGGAGTTAAGACCTTGTGTAATAATTTTTGTTCTCAACGCGACATACGAGCCTAGACAATAAACGTTTAAAATAATGTTAAGGATATGAACTTGATAACAGAAAAAATTGCTAAAAATATGAAAAGGCGTTGGGTCAAGAAAGACCCGAAGACAGCTCTAGGGTT
>NW_017117135.1:0-223 GCF_001263275.1 Habropoda laboriosa
TGAAGCACATATGGGCAACTCGCGGCCCGCGACTTCTTTTAGTTTGGCCCGCGATCCGTCCCCGCGAAGTCTTCAAATCCGGCCCTCTAGGTACTAATTAGCATCGTGTTTCATTTTATAATTTTATTTAATAAACTAGCCTTTTTCCACAGTTGGCTGAAAACTGCGGGCCAAACAAATGCGGGCAATATGCATCGTGAAAAATAGGATAGGTAGACGCGTA
>NW_017117136.1:0-224 GCF_001263275.1 Habropoda laboriosa
TGAAAATGAATTTCAAAGCTTCTCGAATTGAAAATAGGCAATATTCACGGATTTTAAAATACAATTATTGCGAGGTTCTTTAAAAAAGAAATTAAAGTTTGAATTGAAGAAGAATTTCGTGCAGTTTCGAAGTACCGAATTCTATTCAGACGAGAAAAATGAGTCTTATAGATGAAAATGAATTTCAAAGCTTCTCGAATTGAAAATAGGCAATATTCACGGAT
>NW_017117137.1:0-223 GCF_001263275.1 Habropoda laboriosa
GAAGCTGGTCCTTGAAATTTGACGACCAGGGGGAAAACCCGGCCAGGTCAACTCTGACTCTCCGACTCGTTCGGAAAGTCGGGTACCGAGAGGCCTCGGTAATTGCATCGGTTTCGAAGACCCTTTTGGGGGTGACTTTATGATACCTTGCCTTACTGATTGAACAATAGCCTATTCTTTAATATTTGAGAAACTCTAGGTGCCGCATGTCGGCTGCAGACCG
>NW_017117138.1:0-224 GCF_001263275.1 Habropoda laboriosa
CAAATAATAAATTTTAAACAGAGGAGGCGAGAAAGTAATACCTAATTTAGTTTTATACCGAACAGACGAAAGTTTTCATATTTAACAACAAATCCTAATAATTCTTACGAAGATTTGGATATCTATGCGTGTCAGTTATAGAATAAAGATGATTTGCAAAGAAAAAGCGTTGGAAAATCGTGAAGGCACACCGAGGCAGGTAAGAACTGTTATAATCCGTAGAG
>NW_017117139.1:0-224 GCF_001263275.1 Habropoda laboriosa
GCACCTTGGATAACCGAGACTCTACTATACTTCGTTTCTTATTACTTTAACCACAATATATGGAAAATATTTAGGTGATCTTATAGTTACCACGCGCAGTGTATATGTGTATAAATATATACACACGCATTGGAAGACTACAAATGTACTTCAAACTACTGGGATTTCCATCTACGCGGACAGTCTGCGTCCTAAAATCTCTCGTTCGGTAGAGCACTGTATTT
>NW_017117140.1:0-224 GCF_001263275.1 Habropoda laboriosa
CGAATTAATTTAGTACGTTATGAGAATCATTCTGGCCTCGTAGACGTTCCAAAATGTAGAATTGCGAGGCTACATAGAATCCTCAATGTCCATTGCGAATTTAATTAAGGGACAAAGTTGATCCCCAAATCCGCTAATGAGTTAATTATTTCCAACGTGATTTTAATTCACTTTAAATCAACATTTAGGTAACTTTTTTTACACTCGATTGAGTAGAAATTAGC
>NW_017117141.1:0-224 GCF_001263275.1 Habropoda laboriosa
CACAAAATAGTATCAATATTTTAGAAGCTTATCGACGTCTAAAATAATTTTTTTAATCGAAGTGCTAATAAGTTGATGATTTTGCGAATACTTTTAAATATCGTTTCAATGTTTAGAGATAATTATTTTCAAATTCCGAAACAATTTATTACACGATATAGATATTAGGTTGGTAAGAAATTAATGTCGGTTTTTAAACTTCATCTTTAAATCCACAGATCTCG
>NW_017117142.1:0-224 GCF_001263275.1 Habropoda laboriosa
CCAAACCCTAAATTTTGCCTACATAAGCTAAAGTTAAAGAAGTTCATTGATATAACAAATTTGCATTACATTAAAAACGGTAGATAAATTCATTTTACATTGATAAACCACTAAATATTTACCTAAACTCTGCATCTTAAAGAAAAAGCTGAAAAATAGTGTCAAGAACTTACCACAATCGCTGCAATTCCCGCAATTAATCAATCTCACCTAATTAATTCATT
>NW_017117143.1:0-224 GCF_001263275.1 Habropoda laboriosa
TCAATCCTAAGAGTAATCAAGCTTTCAAGAATCCTTTTGAAAAATGTTCAACCCTTGTTCAAATTGAAGTGTAACCAATCATCGAACTATTAATTAGTCAGTGGCTAATCGACTGTCACACGGTTTGGTATTCAGTTTCGAAAGCGTATTGGGCTTTTCACTTTCAATCTTGAAAGTCATCGGCCTTCTGATTATCAGTCGGTGTTCAATCAAACATCGAGTAG
>NW_017117144.1:0-223 GCF_001263275.1 Habropoda laboriosa
CGAGATTCATAACAACCACTGTTAATTTGTTCAGTTAGACATGCATATTTTCGATTAAAGTATGCGCCATTAATGAATTAATTGTTATTAACCACTGCAATGGCAACCACTGCTTTTACGACTGTTACTTTATTTATTGCTACCTCTTTATCTAAAAAAAATTAAATTATCCGTTATTGCACACGAATATCATATATCAACATCTGTCTGCTGCTCCCGTGTC
>NW_017117145.1:0-223 GCF_001263275.1 Habropoda laboriosa
ACGAATATAAACTGAAATACTGCTGTATACACGCGACAAACCACCTTATGCAGTACTGCAAAAGGACTCTCTCCTCTTTATATTGCATGTTTCGCCACGTTAATCGTGATTTACCGAATATAAACTGAAATACTGCTGTATACTCGCGACAAACCACGTTGTGGAGTACTGCAAAATGACTGTTTTCTCTTTATTTTGCGTGCTTCGCCACATTAAACGTGTT
>NW_017117146.1:0-222 GCF_001263275.1 Habropoda laboriosa
CGTGGAAAATACAAATAATTAAATATTTCGTCGTTAGAAATAATTCCAACAAATAAATGTACAGAACGAATTCATACCTTTTTTTGGTACCGAATACAAAGGTGTGGTTTGTTTTTTCAATAGCTCAAACAGTTACAGTGTTACCGTTAAACGAAGCGAACATAGACATATAACGTCACGTTTGGAGATCGTATTTCTTCGCGATTTTCACGTAACGTGCCG
>NW_017117147.1:0-224 GCF_001263275.1 Habropoda laboriosa
TGAAAGAAAGTACAGTAGTGCACGCATAAGCGTCCGTATTTTTGCACACTTAAGCGTCCGTCGTTATCCCCAGCAATTCTTGGAAATGGGACTTCGGAGTGGAGGTCAAGCGTGCCGAGTGAAACAAAGTACAGTAGTGCACGCATAAGCGTCCGCATTTTCGCACGCATAAGCGTCCGCATTTTTGCACACTTAAGCGTCCGTCGCTATCCCCAGCAATTCTT
>NW_017117148.1:0-224 GCF_001263275.1 Habropoda laboriosa
TACGTGTTGCTTAATTTACACGTAAAAAACACTACGAGCTTTTTCTTTCCATACAAAGGAACAGTGCAATCGTGGTAAAATCGATCAAGTGATGATAATTCTTTATCGAAAAAATAAGTCAAAGCTGTTTTGCCTCGAATTTTATCAATTTTCACAATTTCACAGATATTATTGGCAATCGGTGGTTGGGCATTCGGGTCAACACCTTTCAAAGAACTGACCAG
>NW_017117149.1:0-224 GCF_001263275.1 Habropoda laboriosa
ACTTTGCTCATTTACCATCGTCCGTAACACACCCGGTGCATTTGGCCGCGCCTTATCCGCGCAGTTCCAAAAATTAAACAGCCAAACTGGAACACGGTCCGCGGTTCTATTAGCCTGTAGAGCTACCAAAAAATCCTATCGAAAATTCCCCCGACGATTTTCCGTTTAATTCGAACCGAACCCCTTGCACATCGCAACCATTGTGGCGTTCGGACACGCGTGTT
>NW_017117150.1:0-224 GCF_001263275.1 Habropoda laboriosa
AAATTAAGGAGGTTGATGAACGAGTACTTTTCGAGGATTTACCGGAATTTTCTATCGAGTTCGACGGTGTTCGAAGAAGGCTCTCGAAATGGGGAAATATCGTCGAAGCAATGAAATTTTCTATCGGGTTCACCGGTGTTCGAACAAGGGTTTCCAAACGAGGGAAATATTGTCGGAGTAATGCATTCCTCTGAGGAGTAACTTTGAATGATTTCAGTGGGTTT
>NW_017117151.1:0-222 GCF_001263275.1 Habropoda laboriosa
TTCAGTTTATATTCGTTAGAACACGTTTTACGTGGCGAAACATGCAAAATAAAGAGAAAACAGGTGTTTGTAGTTCTGCAAAAAGGGGTTTGTCGCGCGAAAACAGAAGCATTTCAGTTTATATTCCTTAAAACACGATTTACGTGGCGAAAGATACATAATAAAAAGAAAACAGTCGTTTGTAGTACTGCAAAACGCGGGTTGACGCACGAAAACAGCAGT
>NW_017117152.1:0-224 GCF_001263275.1 Habropoda laboriosa
TTGTAAACAATTTTTAAACATCCTACCATGAATTAGAGGTGTAAAAAATTACTTGCACCAAAAATTGTCGCACCGAAAATTAGAGAATCTTGCAGCCAACGAAGAAAATGTTATTGATTCAGAAAAGCGTGTACAATTTTACTCAAACAGTGTCTACTGTTAAAAAAAAAAAAACCCCCACCAATCTAACGATAAAATCTAATCGGTAAAAAACACAAAGAATC
>NW_017117153.1:0-224 GCF_001263275.1 Habropoda laboriosa
GAGTCAACTAGACATTTACCAGCGAGCTCTGTATCGACAGAAATAAATCTTGTTCAACACCTATTTCACGCTTACGATTGGTGTAAGGTTTGAGGAGCAACGAACCCACACCCTTTCAAGCAACCAAGTATAATACTAAACTCGTAAGTGTCAACTGGACGTACTTGTCTACGACGTCCCCGCGTACTCGCCGTGTAAAGTCGAGAAGGAAGATTCTTGCTCAG
>NW_017117154.1:0-224 GCF_001263275.1 Habropoda laboriosa
GACGGAACGGTAACTAAATTAGTCAGCTCGATTAGGCAAAAATAGATATTTAACCCTTTCACTACTCTGTTGGCTTTGAAAATTTTCTCGCGCCGTGTTATTGGCGATTTTTGCATACGTCTTTGCATACTTTCACTCTTCAATTTTTTAATTTCAATTTTAACATTTCTGAAAATTTGTAAACGCCAAAACGCAAGATTTTGCGGCTCAAGTATTGAAATCTA
>NW_017117155.1:0-224 GCF_001263275.1 Habropoda laboriosa
CCGCGAAAAATCGCACACTTTCTGCTACCGTGTCGCTGATTTCTTTCAATCTCGGTAGATTTATAGTCAGGCAACTTTTAGGCAACTTTTAGTCTGCTATAGCGAAGAGTCTGCAACATAGTAAACTTTGAAGCAATGAAAAATCGAGGAAAGTAGGCTGGCTTATTACCCTTCCGTCCTCAATATTTGTGTAAACTTTTAGTCTAAGAATACCGAAGAGTTTG
>NW_017117156.1:0-224 GCF_001263275.1 Habropoda laboriosa
AAATTGTTATTACATATTCCACATCAAACGACGAATATTTTACCTATGAATTACATTACAAAAATTTACCGCGAATGAATCCCTCAATTTTAATAAAGAACAAGTCCTACATAGTATCGAAGAAACTACTTTTTCATTTATTTAACAAATCAGCTGTAGACACATCCTTGAACGAAATTATCACGAGAAATAGTGTTTCAATTTTCATAAATTATCATTAACAC
>NW_017117157.1:0-224 GCF_001263275.1 Habropoda laboriosa
TATAGTTATACACAATAGAAAGAAAAGATAAGACTGGTGTAGTATTCCGAGAGCTACTGTTAACCATATAGTAATCGTGGTGCAACCAGAAAAAGGGGTGATTTCTTATGAAAGCGTAAGTCGAAGTTGGAGAATAAAGTCTTTCCTTACGTGGCATCGTTCTCGAGAAAAACGACTTTGAAAATCCTTCAGGATCGCACATACGCTAACTGTACCAAAAATTC
>NW_017117158.1:0-224 GCF_001263275.1 Habropoda laboriosa
AAGGATTAAACTCACGCCAACAGTACAGTGCGAGAAAATTTTCAAAGCGCCTATAGACGCCAAAGACACAGCGCGAGAAAATATTCGAAACGCCTATAGGCGCCAAGGTCAAATTGCGAGCACACTTTCAAATCGCCTATAGTCGCCAATTTCCAAAACGTCTATAGACACCAAAGACACGGTGCAAAAAAATATTCAGAACGCCTATAGCCGCCAAGGACACC
>NW_017117159.1:0-224 GCF_001263275.1 Habropoda laboriosa
GAGTAGAAAACCACTTTGCAATAATTTTGCGATACAACTGAGACAGTTGGCGAGTAAAGTCGAGTAAACTTCACAATTTTCCCACTGAAACCACATTCTAATAAACTAAGTTTACTATCTTCATCTTTGAAGGCGATTTTCACCCCTAAGAAAAATACGTACCGAATATTTTTCTGAGTACCACCATACAAGCCCAAAGTTTCATTGATATCGCTGATTATCAC
>NW_017117160.1:0-224 GCF_001263275.1 Habropoda laboriosa
TAATTGCCGAGGATTTGTTACGTTTTCAATGGATGAAACGAGTTGGTTTTGTTTATGAACAGTGTGAGAGATACCTACTTTTGTCACACCGAGTATGTGCTTCGTTTTGTATCAATTAGCTTATGAGTTAGATGTATTGTAGATTAGGATGGATTGCGAATATCGTTAATCTTGGAACGTCATTTTTTTTTTAGGACGACGTGTTTCGAGCTTCGAGAAGGAAA
>NW_017117161.1:0-224 GCF_001263275.1 Habropoda laboriosa
GCAAATGAGAAGTATTTACGTAAGTGTAGTTTACTGCGTTTTAAAAGTGCAAATATTCAAAGACGTAAAGTACAGGAACATGAATTTTGGAAAAGACGTAAAGTACATGCATTTTGTATTATTCCCTTAACGCTCATGCTCGTGTCTCATAAGTTCACAACTAATCCTCCAATAAGTGCAATTTTGTTTAATTATTTTCTTTTACTTTCCATGTCACCTTATCC
>NW_017117162.1:0-224 GCF_001263275.1 Habropoda laboriosa
TCGTCTCGTTTCGAGGAATATACAAGGTAGGCGACGTGAATTTACTACTCTTTTTTAAACACCCTGGTTCAGAGTGACCTGCTGATTACAGTGTTTTCAAAGTTATCAGGGCCACCTTTAGCTTTTTAAACGGAATCCATTTTCCCACAATTTCTCGTGTGTGTCTTATTGTCCGCTGAATAGATCACGGAGTTTCATTTAACTTGATAACTTGACATACTACA
>NW_017117163.1:0-224 GCF_001263275.1 Habropoda laboriosa
ATCTCGGACACCTAAATTTAGGACAAAACAAAATTAGGAATATTTTCAGTGTAAACAAGGCTTCGTACCATAATCAAATTTGTTTAACTGACTTTGAAAAATTCTTTTCTTTGTACATTTTATTTCGAAGTTGTAATTAAGTAATTTCATTAATTATTGAAGTTGAGGATTTTTCGTATTCAACTTATTTTTGTATATTGGTGTAAAAATTATGGTTTCGTTTT
>NW_017117164.1:0-224 GCF_001263275.1 Habropoda laboriosa
GAATTTATCCAGTTCGTTGTTCGATCTCGAACTGACACGAAGACACCATAAAGAGAAACAAGAGGCAAACGTCGCGTATTGTAGGAAGATAGGAGAACGCATGGTCCACCATATTTTATGCGCGCGTGGAAGGGCTGGTGAACCTGCGAATGTTCCAGAGGCTGAAAGCCACGTTCACAATGCTTCTTTATCGTCGCCGCTCTCCGATACGTTTCATACTATTC
>NW_017117165.1:0-224 GCF_001263275.1 Habropoda laboriosa
AAACTAAATGTGACCATCTGAATCTTAACATTTCTTGATACCGAATACAATGGTGTGCTTTGTCTTTTCAATAGGTCTGTTACGTGTTTACGCGGACTTGTCCTCGCATGGAGCGTAAAACCTGGTTTAGGTTTGTGGATCGGTCAATACGTTCACCGTAAGAGGGTGATACGTTGTTGACAACCAATCCGATAGGATTGGAACCTTCGGCGTACGTGGTATTT
>NW_017117166.1:0-224 GCF_001263275.1 Habropoda laboriosa
TTGTAACACCTTTTGTGTCAGGAAATTATTAAAATTCAATTTTTTGCGCAGTTGGAAAATACATCACACAAATGTAAAATATAACAATTAGTTATTAAGACAGTTGCTTGCGACGAGACAAATTTTTGATTACTTATAACTAACAATAAACGCTTTAATATAACATACGAATAATACGAAGATAACGGAAGATCGAGGATTGATTTCCTGTTGTTAATATTTGA
>NW_017117167.1:0-224 GCF_001263275.1 Habropoda laboriosa
AGCTACGCGACTTCTAAATGAAAATTGCGTCAAGAAACGCCGTATTAACTGGATGGCCAACAAAAGCAGGCCATCTTTCCGAAAACTTACAAAAGGAGGGTCCCATGAACATGGTGGAAGGTCTGTGGTCGACCTTGGGAGAAAGTAGCGGTTTCAATGAACCACGAGGTCGTGTTCACGACGTGGAAAACCCTTGAACGTCGACCAACGACACTTTGCTTTTT
>NW_017117168.1:0-224 GCF_001263275.1 Habropoda laboriosa
ATATCATCCACCTGTACTAGTCTCCGCAAGTCGGAGACCTGAACTTCTGACATAGACCTCTTACATCAGATTTAGGTTCGAGGATACTTGAGAAGTACTTAGTTTGGGAGGTTAAGAGTATTCCGAAAGTACAGTAACGATAGTTTGAGACGTTGGGAATGGTCTGAAGGGTTCTGGTTAGGTTAGAAGTGTACCAAAAACGGTTTGGAGTGTTAGAAGAGCAA
>NW_017117169.1:0-224 GCF_001263275.1 Habropoda laboriosa
ATTGTACTTCCTTCATATTTGATATCTGGCGAAGATAGTTTCTTCTCTCTTCAACATTTCAGGCGTCGATCGTTAGAAAAACATCACTATTTTGCAAGTGTAACTTCTTTCATGAGGTTTGTTTTATTTTTTTCTTTTTTTCTTTAAGTAATGGAATTTAGGAAATTCATCGTGGAAATGTTGTATTGAAATATTCAATGGCATGTGAGTCTAGTCTCTCCTCT
>NW_017117170.1:0-224 GCF_001263275.1 Habropoda laboriosa
GTCATTCTTTCTTACTTTCAGTAGCAGTTAAAATAATTTAGATATTCGTTAAAAGTGAAGCATCCTGTGTATAATAACAGCAAGTGTTACATAGACTTTAAAAAATTGGTTCGATAATGTTTAGTTGCTATTTTGGAAAATTTCAACGAGTTCCAGATGTTTATTAGGTGTTCAAGGGTCATCCACTTTGCTTCATCTTCCTTCGTCAACTTCAAACATTCTCA
>NW_017117171.1:0-224 GCF_001263275.1 Habropoda laboriosa
ATTCATCAACTTGTTATTCACCCTTTGTACAGACACGAACAGAACGATCCCCTTTAACCGTACGTTAGTCCGGGGAATTTTTATGCGATTTTGAGAATGTGGAATTCTCATTTTCTGTTTGAATTACTTCAAGGCCTCGGACCACTGAGATCTCATCGACAGATCTGAGAATAAGAAGAATTTAAAGTTGATAAGGTGTGATAAATTGAATCTCTGATTTCATA
>NW_017117172.1:0-224 GCF_001263275.1 Habropoda laboriosa
TCTAATTAAACAAATTAACAGTGGTTGTTATGAAACTCGAGAGGGTTGTTATAAAAGAAAAAAAACGAACCTGATGCGGGTCACAGGAGAAACAAACAGAGGTTGGTATGTGTTATTAGAGTGTAATAAGGTATAATTTAATTTTTTGATGATAAATATGAAGCAATAAATAAAGTAACAGTCGCAAAAGCAGTGGTTGACATTGCAGTGGTTAGTAACAATTA
>NW_017117173.1:0-224 GCF_001263275.1 Habropoda laboriosa
TATGACGGCATGTCTTCCGATTTTCATGAAACTGTAATATGTTGTAGTCTATCTGAAATAAAGGTGAGTTTAAGTCATCATTTTGCTGGTTTCGAAGTTATTAACAAATTATAACGTGTCGAAAATTGCGAAAAAGCGAGTTTTTAGCCAAACATGACTGAATAAACGAATTTTTATCTCGTAAACTAGACTTACAGAAACAATTTTTATTACTCGCGTCACAA
>NW_017117174.1:0-224 GCF_001263275.1 Habropoda laboriosa
CTCGGCCACCCTCATTTGGGCCACGTATGGCAACTGTTAGGAATGCCCAACCTAAGCGTGTACACGGCCACCCCCATTTCAGCCACGTATGGCAACTGTTAGGCGTGCGCTCGGCCACCCTCATTTGGGCCACCCTCATTTGGGCCACCTATGGCAACTGTTAGGAATGCCTAACTTAGGCGTGCGCTCGGCCACCCCCGTTTGGGCCACCTATGGCAACTGTT
>NW_017117175.1:0-224 GCF_001263275.1 Habropoda laboriosa
CAGTCGTGTCATCGTGCTCTATGCTGTAGTGTCTGATCAAACTGGCACAATGGGCATAAAGTTCGTCGAATGTAAAAATTTCCGAATATTGTGCGTTTATAATACAAATTATGATGTTTGCAAAATTCTTCTTTCGTTCTAATTTCTGTTGTGTATTTTTCTTTTTTATAATTTTGGTTTGTAGTCCGTAGAGAGCGGAGGATATTGCAGGAAAAGGATTAAAT
>NW_017117176.1:0-223 GCF_001263275.1 Habropoda laboriosa
ATGGAAAATAAAGAGAAAACATTCGTTTGCAGTACTGCAAAACGCGTTTTGTCGCGAGAAAACGGCAGTATTTCAGTTTATATTCGTTAGAACACGTTTTACGAGGCGAAACATGCAAAATAAAGAGAAAACTGTCGTTTGTTGTACCGCAAAACGCGGGTGTCGCACGAAAACAGCAGTATACCAGTTTATAGTCGCTAAAACACGATTTACGTGGCGAAAC
>NW_017117177.1:0-223 GCF_001263275.1 Habropoda laboriosa
AGACTTATTGCATACATTTAGCCTTAGGTACTATTTTTAAAGTCGAAATATTTAATTATCTGTGCTTTCCCCCACCATAGTAGTTCCAAAATTCGACGCCACGTCCAGAATGCATAGTAGAATCAAATACCATTAGAGTACGAATATCGCCGCAGTATGCTGTGTGAAAGTCGCGAAGAACTATTATTACCATGTGCGACGTAATGTATGTGTATTCGCTTCG
>NW_017117178.1:0-224 GCF_001263275.1 Habropoda laboriosa
CAGCTCGCGAGACAGGAAAATTCACAAATTTCGTTTTAGCAAACTGTCAGCGGGCTTCCCGAATGATACGCGTTTTTCTTTCATTTCAGAAAGGACGGAATTTAGGGGCACTTTGTGATCGATATGCCTTCGAATATTCAGGCTCGATATCGCGTATAAATTTATTTCACACTATATTCTGCTTTGGAAAGTGAAATGTGATATTCTTCAATCTCGTTTAATTC
>NW_017117179.1:0-224 GCF_001263275.1 Habropoda laboriosa
TTCGATAATATGGGATTGGCTGAGAGCATTTTGAAACACAAAAAATATGATTTATCATATTTTATGATTTATCACATACTTTTCTAATACCCCAGTTAATTACTCGAGACATTTCGCTATCAACGCGGACGACAAACAGACGCTTAACCACCGGGGCTCATCGATATTCGCTCAAAGCATCCCGAACAATTCGAAACCATCCCCGTGACAACGAACCCTTCCAC
>NW_017117180.1:0-224 GCF_001263275.1 Habropoda laboriosa
TGTTCCGCTTTCAAATGCGCTCGCCGCTTTCTGCTTTTACGTAAACATAGTTATTCATTTTAAACCATATTTAATGTACAAAGAATGTTACGTGGTATTTGCACAGTTCCTTAAACTTGTCGTTCGATTCCGTGTGCCTCGCGCTGTTCACTTAGCAAAAAGTCGATTAACGTTCTTATTGAAAAGTAATTAGTCACATATAGTTGCTCACATGCTTAGAATAG
>NW_017117181.1:0-224 GCF_001263275.1 Habropoda laboriosa
AAAATGTAGCGACCAGAAACTTTTCAATAACATTTTACATATTCCTTTAACAATACTAAACAAGTGATTAAGGCCCTGTTGAAACTGATATTTTTCAGGACAGCAGGTCTGCGGACCTCCATAAACTGTAGAGTTCCATAATATATAGGTGTGAGCAATGGAATAGTTTCAAGGAACCAGCTTCTAATGAACTGTTGTAAGCTCTTGTATAATATAAAAATACG
>NW_017117182.1:0-224 GCF_001263275.1 Habropoda laboriosa
AATCTATTTTCATTCCTTTTACAGAAAATTTTGATTGTAACGAAAATTCGAAAAGAATTCATTCCTAAATAATTGGTTGTGTCAACGAAACTTTACTTTGCCATATATCCTAATTCCACGAACTTTAGGAATGAACAAGTCCCCACTTGGCAGAAATAAAGAAGTTTTTATTTTAATAACAGAATAACAAACGAGTTCTTTTATACTTCTACCAACTATTTCAA
>NW_017117183.1:0-224 GCF_001263275.1 Habropoda laboriosa
TTGCGATATCTGTCATCGTTCAGCGAGGGTAACGGGGAAAAATTCTCATACTTTCCTTTCGGTAATTTATCTCTTTGCGCTACCAGAAGTCGCTAATCGAGAGGACGTAATGGCTGTTTTTGTTTGAAAGGTTCTCGATGTTTGTTGGCTTTTTATATTAATTCGTCTTTTTGTACAAGTGTGAGATCATTTTTCAATAATGTTTTACGAAAAATAAAAATTCT
>NW_017117184.1:0-224 GCF_001263275.1 Habropoda laboriosa
GTGAGTAGTCTTAAGGCTAGTCCGATTTATGCCGTGTTTGGACTCATTTTCATCGAGGGATACTCACCAATTCACCGGTAGTATCTTCACAAACATAGGATGAAAATTGTAAAAATGACTGCTGGTGGATTACTCATCGAGCGTCCGAAATTATCACTCCGGACTATTTATCGACTGCTCGTCTGTTACCGACTGCTAGCGCGAGTCTCGATCGTCCGCCTATT
>NW_017117185.1:0-224 GCF_001263275.1 Habropoda laboriosa
AAAGGTAAAACAAAACAAGAGAAACTAAACGCTCATTTTATTATGTAACGTGACATAAATGGAAAAAAGCTAATTTCTTCAAATTCATTTAATTGCCACGAATTGTCGGTCGCGAAACAGCTCGGCCAGAAAGTCAAGCCTACACATGCTACGAATTTCCCTGAGAAATAATCATTTTATACAATAACATAAACGGAGAAACAAAAAGATACTAATTTCAAAGA
>NW_017117186.1:0-224 GCF_001263275.1 Habropoda laboriosa
GTTACTGTTGAACAAATTGAGAGTTACATTGATAGATCTTGTTATAATTTCATCTTTTTTTAAATTAGAAATTGGAAACGTTGCGAAGACACTGTAGAGTCTTCATGATAGTAATTCACGGTTCACTAATGGGATACGCGAAAGCTAGTACTACCTTTAAATCTATTGTCTCGTATAACTGTTATAGTGTATCGTCTTGGAACTTTATGTGTAATTTAGAGAGC
>NW_017117187.1:0-223 GCF_001263275.1 Habropoda laboriosa
AGAATGCATTGCAGAATCGTACTCTATTTAGAGTACGAGTGTCGTACCGGTACGTTGCGTGAAAGGTGCGAAGAAATACTATCTCCATGCGTGACGTTATATGTGTATATTTGCTTCGTTTAACGGTAACACGGGAACCGTTTGAGCTATTGAAACCACTAATCACAACTTTGTATTCGGTACCAAAAGAAGGTAAGGTTTCGTTGGTCACATTTAGGTGAAG
>NW_017117188.1:0-224 GCF_001263275.1 Habropoda laboriosa
TCCACGCCGGTGACACCAACACCAGTTGATAAATCGCGCGTACCCTTGATCGCCATCGAGCACAACCCCTTTGAACCGCGTGAGGTCATCGTACCGAATGATTCACTTTGACCCTGCTTTGGTGGAATTCGTGGATCGTAGCGATACCTCGGTTTCTTGTGGTAGGATTGATTTAGCCGTGACACGGAGGGCACTTCATGGTGAATCTGTAAAAGAAGAAAAAT
>NW_017117189.1:0-224 GCF_001263275.1 Habropoda laboriosa
GAGTCTACGTATATCGGTAATATAGACTATGGACCGCCCTGAATTCTGAAGACTTCCAAAAACTACAATTTATCTATCGAAACGAGGCTAATCGAACTACTCTAAATAGAATCAAAATAAACCAGCATTCAAATTGATTACACCCACAACGAATATTATTTCAAGCAGAAACTGTGATCGATAAAATACGTTTATCATCGTACCAGCTCGCCTGTGTTTACTCT
>NW_017117190.1:0-224 GCF_001263275.1 Habropoda laboriosa
TACAAAAGCAGAAAAGGTATTTTATGAATTGCGAACAACTCGGGTTCAAGGCAGACTTGTAATGAAAGAAAAACTAAACATGATAAAAGACAACGCGTTGCTAAGAGAAAAGTGGGAGATCTGCCCGGTCAAGATCATGCAGCGACTTACTTCACAGCGGGGAGATCTCCCCATTCGGTTGGCTAAGTGTTAGTAACTGTTTCAGGACACCCAAAAATGGGAAA
>NW_017117191.1:0-224 GCF_001263275.1 Habropoda laboriosa
AGTAACCTAGTAAAATAAGGAAAAGCTTCTTTTAAGCGTCGAACACGAAATTCGTGGAATTTTTACATGGAACAATTCTTCTCGATTGCGAAGTACGGTGAAGAGTGTGTTTCGACAATTTCGTTTTGGTCGGGTAGAACGTAAAAATAAAATTGTCTGGCGAAAAGAGGATTCGTCCTCGGGACAGAAGGTTTTCGTTTCTCAGACACGAAGAAACGAACTGG
>NW_017117192.1:0-224 GCF_001263275.1 Habropoda laboriosa
TCGCAAGCAATATAAAAAACAACCTACTTATGCTTACAAAATAAAATATTCATTTTTAAATGTAAAATTCATAATACAAGAAACCGCTGAAAACGCGAAATTTATGAGGATTCGCCATCCACCGATACCTATTTAGTAACGAAGTTGCGTCTAGGGCAGTGATGGCGAACCTTTTGAGCTCGGTGTGTCAAAATTGGGAAAAAAAACCTAGCTTAACTCGGGTG
>NW_017117193.1:0-224 GCF_001263275.1 Habropoda laboriosa
CGGAACACCACAGAGTCCCCTATAATCACGAAGGATCACCGTAGCAAAGAGAAAGAGCAAGACAAGATTCCACGTTGCCGGGACATAGATAATTCATTCCAGGGATTTCCGTAGACGTTCGAATGCCAGCGATAGACTTGCAGCATGGCTGATCGACGTCGATAAAGGCATCGTTCGATCGAACGGAAGTCGATCCCTCGGCTATCCACGATTCCTTCGTTCCA
>NW_017117194.1:0-224 GCF_001263275.1 Habropoda laboriosa
CTACCGGCCGTTCTTTTTTCCTTACTCTTCTCTTTTGTCTAAATAATGAATAAACAGGATGCATGTCGTCTCCGTGTATGTGTCGATTTATTACTTTTCTTCTGCCGAGAGTAAGTAATCGAGGAAAATTTAAGGCTTTCACTTATCAGAGAATAATTATCATCGAGGTGTCCTTGTGGACTATCGCGAAAAATCACAATTATTATCGAGACTTTCGGGTGTTG
>NW_017117195.1:0-224 GCF_001263275.1 Habropoda laboriosa
ACTCAAGTGAACGACCAATTGTGGCAAAGATCCAGAAACTTAAAGGGATATGAAACAAGATTCCATTTTTCGGTTATACGAGATCCTACGATTCTGAGATCATCGAGAGTAAAGTATTACGACTGCGAGATCATTCGAAACGAAGTTCCACGGCCCCTGTTATCATCTGAATTGAGATCTTACGGTCTCGGAGTTGTACAGAGTGATATTTCAAGTTCAAGTTT
>NW_017117196.1:0-224 GCF_001263275.1 Habropoda laboriosa
CTTCATTGTCACTTTCATTGAATTCTCCTTCGAGTATTAGGTGTTTGGATCGTTTATTGTATTCATTTCTTATAGTTCATTACGTGTTTACATATGAGTTGTTTTATTAAAAATTGACGATATACATTGGTAAAGCTAATCATTAAACAAAAACGACACTATTACATTTTCGTAATAATTGTGTAAGAAGTTTAAAACATTCTCAAACTTTAATAAAAAAATTG
>NW_017117197.1:0-224 GCF_001263275.1 Habropoda laboriosa
GTCTCGTGTTGGTTTTGAGAGTGAACTGTGCCTAAATTACTTTATTAAGTTGTAACACTCACTCGAGAGCCAAATGCACATTTTACAATTAGAATCTTGAGTCATAAGTCCACGTAAATCTCTGAATAACCACGAAAAACACCATGAACGTGATACGTATACGATGTAATTAATTAAACACCGAACATCCCGAACAAGTACAAAGTTATTCAATTGGAAATATT
>NW_017117198.1:0-224 GCF_001263275.1 Habropoda laboriosa
GCCAATCGAAAGTTGTATTAAAACGACGATGCCTTACACACGATACCGCTCTACCATGGAAATTCTTCTTCCGCTGTCACTTGTCGAGATCCCATAACGAAACCAACCGGGACGAGAGGAAGAACGAGAGAGATAGGAAAAGAAGTTTTTCACAAGGGAGGAAGTTTTTTCTGGTTACAGACGATACGTCGTCGTGATCTTTTCGTGACCACACCGTCGCGCCG
>NW_017117199.1:0-223 GCF_001263275.1 Habropoda laboriosa
ATTCGCTTAAACTCGTTTTACGTGGCGCAACATGCAAAATAAAGAGGAAACATTCGTGTGCAGAACTGCAAAACGTGGTTTCTCGCGAGAAAACAGCAGTATTTCAGTTTACATTCCTTAAAACTCGTTTTACTAGACGAAACAAGTATAATAATGAGACAACAGATGTTTGCAATACAGCGATATGTGGTTTGTCGCGAGAAAACAGCAGTAATTCAGTTTA
>NW_017117200.1:0-223 GCF_001263275.1 Habropoda laboriosa
GGTTCTACTATGCATTCTGGACAACGGCGTCGAATTTTCGAACTACGATGTGGGGGAAAATACGGGTAACATAAATATTTCGACTTTAAATATAAATCCTTCAGGTAAATGTGGCCAACGAAATCATACCTCCTTTTGAACCCGAATACAAAGGTGTGCCATGTTATTCAAAGCTCAAACGGTTTTGGTCTTATTGTTAAACGAAGCGAATATACACATATAA
>NW_017117201.1:0-224 GCF_001263275.1 Habropoda laboriosa
TTCCGTACAAAAGTATCACGAACATTACGTCGCAACGTCAAGTATATAAACTCGATAAAAATCGACCACATCTACCTTTAACATACTTGTACAAAAATCTAAAAATTCCACGTCACAACGTCAACTCAAAGAGTCGACGAAATTTGCCTTTAACACTTCTACACAAGAATCTAAAAATTCAAGTATGTAAATTCAAAAAGTCGACGAAATTTACGTTTAATACT
>NW_017117202.1:0-224 GCF_001263275.1 Habropoda laboriosa
ATGATAGGATGTTCGCTTTTCTCCTTTTTTCCCCAGTTTCGTTTTGAACCCGTCGTTCTCGCGGCCATAGTTCACGGACCGTTTTCTTTGGCCCTGTGCGAATCGCAATAAGCAAGTCGCCGTAACTGTGATATGGATCTGAAATTTATGAAATGTGTTGTAATATTTTTTTTCGCCTTCGAACAAAGTTTGATAATTCGCATCTTCAGTAACTACTCTTTGGC
>NW_017117203.1:0-223 GCF_001263275.1 Habropoda laboriosa
CGAATATACACCTATTGCGTCGCGCTTGGAGATAGTATTTCATTGCGATTTGCACGTAACGTAACGGTACGATACCCGTACTCGAAATGGAGAACGATTCTGCTATGCATTCTGACTCCGGCATCCAATTTTCTAACTATGATGGTGGGGGCAAATACAGATAACTAAATATTTCGACATTAAAAATAATCGCAACAAATAAATATTCCCAACGAAATCTAAC
>NW_017117204.1:0-224 GCF_001263275.1 Habropoda laboriosa
TTGATATAAATAACATGCACCAGAGCGATCTTAACATTGCAATAACTTGGGAACTCGCAACTAAGGTATTAGTACCTTCGTAGATTCTTTATAGAGGGCGAAAAACTGCGTCGAATAGTGCAAAAAAAAAAAAATGGCACAATCACAAAAATACGCAAAAGTAATGCAAGTACGTAGAACATTTAAACGCATTTAATTTAATTTCGTGGCATCTTTTTCTCTTT
>NW_017117205.1:0-224 GCF_001263275.1 Habropoda laboriosa
GCTCTGAACGTACCTTTCTCTCACTTATGGCAATTTCTTTGGTTTGTGGTTAAAATTCCTCGATAGTGAGAAATGTTAATAGGTTGCTCTCATTTTTTCGCCTACGTTTCATCTTGTTTAGATTACATTCGTCTTTTCCATTTTCGATCACTCAGGACATCATTTTTTTTTCTTTCTCATTTATGGAAATTCCCTTGGTTTGTGCTTGAAATTCCTTGATAATT
>NW_017117206.1:0-224 GCF_001263275.1 Habropoda laboriosa
ATAGCAAGTGTTTCGTATCATTGGAGATTCTTAATCCGAAGAAACCAAAGATTTCGTCCCTTGTTACTATTTTCAGACGAATGTTGCTTCGATGGAAAAAATCTTCATTTTTCCATAGAAATTGGTGGAAAATTTCAAATTCCTTACTGTTGCTAATCAAATGAAACGAAATAGACGCTTTCGAAAAAATTAACAGTGATCTGTAGATTAAAAATTCTAAAAAA
>NW_017117207.1:0-223 GCF_001263275.1 Habropoda laboriosa
TTTACGAACTACGATGGTGGGGGAAAATACAGATAATTAATTATTTCGACGTTAATAATAATTTCTAAAACGAAATGCGACCAACGAAATATTACCTTCTTTTGGTACCGAAAACAAAGTTGTGGTTCGTTTTTTCAATTGCCATACGGTTCCCGTGTTCCTGTTAAACGAAGCGAATATACACATATGTCGTCGCGCTTGGAGATACTATTCCGTCTCGATT
>NW_017117208.1:0-224 GCF_001263275.1 Habropoda laboriosa
AGTTTATCGAAATTTTCCTTCATTTCGGTAGGACCTGATAAACAAAAAGGAAAATATCCAACAACTAGAACGATTCAGCTCGAAACTAAATTCGTCGGACGAACAAGTTTGCGCTACAGCATCGACTAGAGCTTTTCTTCCGCGGGATCTTTCCACCGTGGAAGCTCCGCGAAAAAGCTCACGCGACGAGGAAACTCGCGAAACTAAGAATAGCGGCTCGCCTT
>NW_017117209.1:0-224 GCF_001263275.1 Habropoda laboriosa
CAGACGAGAAACGAGTTGACGCAGAGGTAACAGTTCGAAACAGCAATAACATAATGAAATTTGTCGAAGCATGAAATTGTAGGAACTAAAATTAAAATAGTCTAGCTTTCGCAACTAATCAGAAAAGTTTATTCGCCTTCTGCACTTGGCGAACAATTAAATCAAAATTTGAAAAAGAAGCATGTATATTAGAAAGTGTCTCTCTATTCGCATAAAAGCTCGTC
>NW_017117210.1:0-224 GCF_001263275.1 Habropoda laboriosa
ACGATTGTCAATAAAAAAAGAATATTTTTCTCAGTGCTACAATATACCAAAGTTTCACCGATATCGGTGATCATCACTTCGGAACGTTCCAATTCTCATCGCAAACTCACTTCTACGCAGAGTACACACGTACACAAGATCATCCACTTTGCTCGTTTCCCGGTTCGCCGAATGTGTTTTGTTCAGTCTCGCGCGTCCGAACAACGGAGACGCGAAGAAAAAAC
>NW_017117211.1:0-224 GCF_001263275.1 Habropoda laboriosa
CCTTGTCGTTACTACTTCAGGTTATCCTTTACGCACTTCCACCTTAATTTTAAAACGATACGGCCAAAATAAGAAATTTTGCAGCTGTGGTTAAAAAGTTGCCCTCAGTCGCACATGTTACGCGTTAAAATCTGTCTCAGCAAAAGGGTTAAAAAAAAAGTTCCTCAAGATCATTCTATGGTCGTTGTTTGATGCCGTGATCTTATTTCTCGGTTGGAAGATAT
>NW_017117212.1:0-223 GCF_001263275.1 Habropoda laboriosa
AGTACGAATATCGCCGCAGTATGTTATGTGAAAGTCGCGAAGATCTACTATCACCTTGCCGACGTTATATGTGTATATTCGCTTCGTTTAGCAGCAAAACGGCAACCGTGTGTTATATTGAAGAACCTAGCACACACTTGTATTCAGTATTAAAAAATGATAAGATTTCGTTGGTCACATTTAGTTTTAGGAATTATTTTTAATGTCGAATTATTTAGTTATC
>NW_017117213.1:0-224 GCF_001263275.1 Habropoda laboriosa
CGCAATTCATAAAATACTTTTGCTGCTTTTGTAAAACAGAATCAGTGTTAACAATAAGAGGTATAAGTTAGAATAATATAAATAACGAAATTGGTGAATTCTTAACCCCTTGACGTATGATTTCTTTTCCTGCCTAACAATAAGCGTCAGCTATTTACCGTTTCAGTTCAATATTAACACGTTGAATGCCACGCTAATTTTACATGGCTTGCCCGTCTGGCCAA
>NW_017117214.1:0-224 GCF_001263275.1 Habropoda laboriosa
CATACTTTCCGTGTCGAGTGACGAACAAAATTGCACGAATTTTCTCGAATACCTGATAAATACGGCGCGATTGTAGAGAAAATCCAGGGAGTAATTTCACGCTGCGGCGTTCGTGTTCGTTCGGGATTTATCATTTCTTTTCGTACCGACGTTTGAATACCTCGAAATTCTCAGTACCGAACGTTTCATGATTTACCGAGGACTTTTCTCCAGCTCGTTTAAGA
>NW_017117215.1:0-224 GCF_001263275.1 Habropoda laboriosa
TTTATTCGCTATTCCTTGGACGTTATACAAAGATTAACGAGGATTAAAGGCCAACAAATTATTACCTGATAAAATTGTCGATGCACGAACGGTTTTTAGTGTGATTATAATTATGTCCTGCGTTACAATTTTACAGTAGAATAAAAAGTTTTATTCATTGCGTACAGTGAACAGCTCCCTGTGGCTCTAGTAAAGTAAAGAAAGAGCAATGTAACTCAATTTTG
>NW_017117216.1:0-223 GCF_001263275.1 Habropoda laboriosa
TCCCAATGAAACCTTACCTTGTTTTGGTACCGAATACTAAGGTGTGGTTTGTTTTTTCAATAGGCCAAGCGGTTCCCGTGTTACCGTTAAACGAAGCGAATATACACCTATAACGACGGATAGGCGATAGTAGTTCTTCGCGATTTTCACGTAACTTACTGGTACAATTCTCGTTCTCTAATAGGAGTACGATTCTGCTAAGCATTCTGGACATCGCAGTCGA
>NW_017117217.1:0-224 GCF_001263275.1 Habropoda laboriosa
ATGCGTCACACATGATTGCACACATTAACTTGCCTGTTGTAAATAATATTTCACCATAATATACATATAACGCATAATAAGAAATTCACGCTGGCCTGACGGGCAAGCCGTGTAAAATTCGTGTGGCATTCAACCCGTCAATTTGTCTATCACATTATTTATACTTTTTTCTTCTCTTTTAAATAATAAATTATCGAGTTTATAACGTTTCTTAAGTAACCTGA
>NW_017117218.1:0-224 GCF_001263275.1 Habropoda laboriosa
GAGCTAAACTCGTTCAGGTATAGCCGGTGGAAGAAATATAGCCAGGTCGTAAAATCAACACGCGTCGAAGTAAATGTATCTCGAATTTGAATTCTCTGTCAGTATGCACCACGCTTGTGCATACTTTGTGATCCTGCGTTGGTCACACATGCAGGTTCACGACGCGTCAATTTAGACACAGAAAGAAACTTTAAGTATATAAAATGTTAATTAAGATTTTGAAT
>NW_017117219.1:0-224 GCF_001263275.1 Habropoda laboriosa
AATTAATAGAGATTCGTGAAATATGTTGATTGTAGAGGAAGAATGATTTAGTCGATTAGATTGGAGATAAAGTTGATTAGGGAGATTTAAGATCGAGTTTAGAAGACAGAGACAATACATTAGAAAAGTTTAATTCGTTTTCCGCAGCGACGAGATACGAAAAGAGAATTTGTACGAGAATCCTTATTTTGTGTACAAATTAGCGGAAATCTGGTTTCGACGAC
>NW_017117220.1:0-224 GCF_001263275.1 Habropoda laboriosa
CGCGTAAATACTGCTTTAACCCAGCCTGCAACGGGTATTTTATTTACTCCCGGCTTTTTTCTCCCAGACCGTTATACTAATATCGATCGATCAACAAATTTAGCATCAGCCGATCCGGCTACATATTTCTTCAACGTGGAATATCGAGCCTACTAAACCACTGACTTGTCTCTCCGCACGTTGAAACATGATGCGTTCAACGAAAGTGGAATAGAAAGGAATCA
>NW_017117221.1:0-224 GCF_001263275.1 Habropoda laboriosa
AAATTAATCCATATAATCTAGTAATCGATGTAATCTGAGAAATTACTGTCTCGACTATTCCTAGTAACTGAGAGATATTTCAACAGCTACTGTAACATTCGGACACTTTGTCACTGTAATCCTTACCTTCTAGTAACCTTAGAAGAGAATTTATCGTTAGTTATAGAACTGAATATTCGTTTCGCTCGTAGCTCTCTCGGAGCATAACATTTGGCAGTACAAAG
>NW_017117222.1:0-224 GCF_001263275.1 Habropoda laboriosa
CAACGAAGCTGGTTAATTTTGCAGAATTTTAGTTCAGCTTTTAGTTGCAAATATTTAAGCCATAATTTTTAAATCTCACTAACAGGGAACTTCGCTGGAAGAAGTACACCTTACTATCTTCCGTTGGATAAAATATTCTCGCGACCGTTTCTTGAAAAATATTGACAATGGTGATCGTTGAAAGACAGCAATGTTGATTGTTGCATTCCTTTAAATGTAATTAT
>NW_017117223.1:0-224 GCF_001263275.1 Habropoda laboriosa
TCAATCGATGGCACTGAAAGAAGAATTGTATATTTCTTTTTTTATTTAAATTTTCACAGTTGATCTTTGTTACACTAAACAGCATCGATACACGGTGAATGCGTTCCTCTTTTCTTTTGGGCGTTACGACCGTGTTTCTAATGCAGTCGCTTGCTGGTGTGTCGCCACAGCGGAACAGCCTCCATCGTAATTCTCCTGACAATCTTTACGATTGTCAATGCTCG
>NW_017117224.1:0-224 GCF_001263275.1 Habropoda laboriosa
CTGGTTGAGAATCGTTTAATTTCCGACATCGAATGCCGTAAATTTCGTTCTTTATATTGCACCCGGGTTATTTGCGACTGTCAACGGAGATCGATAGAAAGTGTAAATAAAATGAACGATAGCGAATGTGTAATAATTGTATCGTACAGTTTTAACGATTGCGCTGCAAAAGACGATTATAGTCGCCCGATACGAAATGATCTCTTTGTGATACCCGCGACAAA
>NW_017117225.1:0-224 GCF_001263275.1 Habropoda laboriosa
AGAGAAGGAGCGAAAACGCAGAAGGGAGAAAGAGACACCAAGAGAAGGAATGAGATAGAGTAAGGAAAAGAAAGACAAAGAGACACAAAGGGAGAGAAAGAGAAAGACAAGGATAGACATCAGGAGAGCCAGAGAGAGGATGAGAATGAGAAGGAGACACTAAGAGAAGGAATAAGACAGAAAGGAAGAGAGAGACACAGGGAGAGGGAGAGACATAAGGAGAG
>NW_017117226.1:0-224 GCF_001263275.1 Habropoda laboriosa
AAGTTCGTGCCGAAACTGGAAAATATTTGAACGAAAATCGAAGGAAATTCTATAGCATCGACACAATGGTGTCACTGAAAAAAAAATAAGAAGAAGCTTACGTTTTTCGTATCAAATTTAAAGGTCCCTTGGAAATATTGATCTAAATTATAAAATTCGACACGAAGTTACGAGACGACCTAATATTATACATTCATCAAGATTGGTAAAATAGTGACAAACAC
>NW_017117227.1:0-224 GCF_001263275.1 Habropoda laboriosa
AACGAATCGAAATACTCCACGATAAAACGAGACACTAACCTGTTCCACATAGTGTACTTAATAAGACGATGGACGAAATGCTAATTAAATTAGTACTGGCAATTCTCAGGAAAATGTTCAATTATTTACCATTACGTACTTGAAAATTGGTGAATAAAAGGAAAGAATTGGAGGAACGGAAGAATTTTATCTCAGACGAAGGGAAAATTGGTATAATACGATGA
>NW_017117228.1:0-224 GCF_001263275.1 Habropoda laboriosa
TGAGGAAACACTTGTGAAAATTTATGCATCACACCAAAAGACCAGAGAAGCGGGTGAAGCACTCTTGCGAAGAGGCAGATGAGATGCAAAAATTTATTTCAGTATTTATTACACCAAAAGTATATTTAACCCTTTCATAACTGAACGATACTTTTCTCAAAGAATTTTTTGCCAAATTCAGATCAATTCTTGTTCTCAAATATTCAAGAGGTACACATGCCTCC
>NW_017117229.1:0-224 GCF_001263275.1 Habropoda laboriosa
GCCACCGGCGACTGACATGGAGCTTAACGTGTTAAGTTCTTTTTCGTGATTTTCAAATGTTTCATCTATTTTTGTAGAAAATATCGACATGTTTGAGGTTTCCTTTTTGTGTAGAAAATCGTATTACAGTAAACTGAAGAGTGCAGAGGAAAGAACGGAGTTTCGTACTTCTCCACCTGTATTCTACAATTGTTATTAACATTTGATCACGGTAAAGAATAATT
>NW_017117230.1:0-224 GCF_001263275.1 Habropoda laboriosa
AACAGAAGTATTTCAGTTTATATTCCTTAAAACACGATTTACGTGGCGCAAGATACAAAATAAAAAGAAAACAGTCGTTTGTAGTACTGCAAAACGCGGGTTGGCGAACGAAAACAGCAGTATTTCTGTTCATATTCGTTAAAAGACGATTAACGTTGCGGAACATGCAAAATAAAGAGAAAACATTCGTATGCAGTACTGCAAAACGTGGTTAGACTCGAGAA
>NW_017117231.1:0-224 GCF_001263275.1 Habropoda laboriosa
CGAGCCTCGAGCGAATTGTGTTTTCCATGTTTTTTCAACGAGCAGCTTTTCCTTTGAATCCTGGCTGAATTGAAAGTTTTTAACGTTTTCGCGAATCTCGAGGCTGTTCCAATGCTCCTTGAGTTTTCTGGGATTGATGGCTTTTGGAGATAGAAAAGATGCTTTCGAATGTTTAGTCGAACTGCAGGCGTGGCCCGTTTGATAACTGGAATTGCACGAGATTT
>NW_017117232.1:0-224 GCF_001263275.1 Habropoda laboriosa
CGTTTACCTTCTACAATTATTTATTTACATGCCCGTGTGAATGAATTTTTAAAGTTTTTCGTATAAGAATTGTACTTAATTCTAGGAATCAATTTACACACAAGGAAGATTTTGATAAAAACTATATGAAAAGCAAACATTAAAACAATTTATTTGTATGGAATTGTTCTATTTAGGTTCTATGTAATTGGCTCGTTTTTTTAAATCTTGTTGCTGGTTTGTTG
>NW_017117233.1:0-224 GCF_001263275.1 Habropoda laboriosa
CTAGACTGCGGATTTTTATGCCAATTCATATTTTCGAGAATACGGTAAAAAGAAGTAGACCTTAGGTAGAAAATTATTTTACCCATCGGTTATTATGAATATCGCCATAATTCGGCCATCTCGTATATTTCTTCATATTACGTGCATTCTGTGCAATTTTACACCTTTCAATTCCCTATAAATGCATAAAAATCCGCAGTCTAGTTATGACAACAATACTCCCC
>NW_017117234.1:0-224 GCF_001263275.1 Habropoda laboriosa
AAATTAGAGAAAAGATTTCATCCAAATTTGTAGTCTTTGCCCTCAGCGTTGATTATTCATTTCACATCTCACTTTTGCTACAGCTGAGCTTTGTCTCGACACCTGTACAATATTTAATTAAAACGTTATTATCGTTGTTATCAATTAATTTTTACTTGTCCTCCGTTACAGTGCTTGGAGCCTCCAGCAGTCCCAGCTATCCTACAGCCATTGCCAATCGGTAA
>NW_017117235.1:0-224 GCF_001263275.1 Habropoda laboriosa
TGTTCCAAAATGGCGGAGTTATTCACTATTACCCAAACTCTTCTTTCTCTCCCTTTCAGATCCAATTCGTAAAACCTCAGAATTTGAGGCGTTTGAATTTCGATATATCACTTCGACACAATACTCTACACACTTGAAACTTCAGGAAAACATAAAAGAAGAAAGAAATTCGATTTTTTAAAATTGTCTGGGTGGTGCACTCCCTTAAATAAAATTTGTCAACG
>NW_017117236.1:0-224 GCF_001263275.1 Habropoda laboriosa
CAAAATTGACGCGCAAGAGAATGTAAGTGAATTGATACAAAAAGTTAGCTTGTCTATAAGGTGACTATTCGGTACATTTTTTCCCCATATTTTCAGGCTTTCAATTTACCTTTCTTCCCAGATCGTCCCATCGAAGAGTTCTCGAGAACTCTCAGAGAAGCAGACGAAAATCAGAACGCGCCAAAGTGCTACCAGCGAACCCAATCTAAAACCTACGCAAATCT
>NW_017117237.1:0-224 GCF_001263275.1 Habropoda laboriosa
TTTCCTTTTATTCGATATTATACGTTTCCTAAATTAATATTTTTACTTTTCATTTTTCTTTTATTCGATATTATACATTTCCTAAATTAATATTTTTAATTTCCATTTTCCTTTTAATTGATATTATACATTTCCTAAATTAATATTTTTACTTTCCATTCTCCTTTTAATTGATACATTTCCTGAATTAATATTTTTACTTTCTATTTTCCTTTTATTCGATA
>NW_017117238.1:0-224 GCF_001263275.1 Habropoda laboriosa
ATTACGCTGTTACGCGGATTCGCGTTGTTCGGATAGGGTGAAATTACGTTTAAAGGGGTGTGTCTATTTGGAGACACTTTTAGGTGATTCTTGGGATGAATTTGTAAACCTGGGACAATTGGGATAATTGTGAACCACGGGACTTGAAAATTTGTATACAGGTTTGGCCATGTTTCAGGAAAACACTGTGCAATTTTTGGGTAATTATCTCAATTATTATTTAA
>NW_017117239.1:0-223 GCF_001263275.1 Habropoda laboriosa
GTACCGATACGTTACGTGAAAATCGCCAAGAAATACAATCTCCAAGCGATATCTTATATTAGTATATTCGCTTCGTTTAACGGTAACACGGCAACCGTTTGAGATATTGAAGAACCTAGCACACATTTGCATTCGGTATTAAAAAATGGTAACATTTCGGTGGTCACATTTAGTTTTAGGAATTATTTTTAAAGTCGAAATATTTAGTTATCTGTATTTGCCC
>NW_017117240.1:0-224 GCF_001263275.1 Habropoda laboriosa
ATGACGAGCAAACCACGGAAGAGCAAAGAAAAAACGTTTTTACCTAACAAGAAAAGCAACAAAACAAAAAAACCAAAAGAAAGGATATAAAAATTACTATACCAACTCACCTCGAAAAACCTTTCTTTTTTTTTTCTAATAACACATACACACGAGGCTCCCGTTCGAGAGGAGAAGAGAAGAAGCTTCTCGCAAGGATAAAATATGAGACGAAAATAAGGGAC
>NW_017117241.1:0-224 GCF_001263275.1 Habropoda laboriosa
CGGCGTCGAATTTTCGAACTACGATGTGGGGGATAAGACAAATAATTAAATATTTCGTCGTTAAAATAATTCACACAAATAAATGTTCCCAACGAAATCATACCTTTTTTTGGTTCCGAATACTAAGTTGAGGTCTGTTTTTTCAATAGATCAAAAGGTCTCGTGTTACTGTTAAACAAAACGAATATACACCTAAACGTCGTGCTTGGAGGTAGTATTTCTTC
>NW_017117242.1:0-224 GCF_001263275.1 Habropoda laboriosa
CGTCCTCTGCTGCGCACGCTGCCTCTGCGCGCTTTCCAACTTGAATGTCCAGTTGTGCCATAAATGATAACAACGGTTTTAAGCCATTATTAAATATACAAACTGATAAATAGGTTGCTATCTCAACAATTTCTGTTCCGCTAAATCCTGTTTTTGGAGCGATTTTCCAGATTAGGTTATAATAACTTTCGTTTGCATTTTGTGTGTATCCGCCGATGCAAGGT
>NW_017117243.1:0-224 GCF_001263275.1 Habropoda laboriosa
CAAGCATAAGAAAGAAGTTTTCATCTTGGAATATCGTAATTAATCTAAAAACCAGAAGTGTCCCGGTTTCAGGCAGAAAAATCCGAATTTTAATGCTCTCCATTCTGGATTAGCGATTTTATAAATGGCATCCCTATTGAGGACGATTACAATAGCGTACTCTTCAGAATTTAGTCTAGTTACTGCCGGTATAGCTATCAATGTAGTTATTGAATATTTCAGTT
>NW_017117244.1:0-224 GCF_001263275.1 Habropoda laboriosa
GATTCTCCCGCTCACGATCCAACATCTCTTCAAACCGATTCTCGATCGCTTTCCTTTCGATTATGTCCTTCTTTTTTACACATCTGTCGCGGTGACCATTCTCGCGAAAGGAGATCGTGCGTATACCATTGATTCTTTCAATAAAATTTTCTTCTTCTCCGCGTCGAGTACCGAATTTCAAGAAAGAGCGAGAAAAAGAAAGAAGTGACGAGCAAGGGTTCCTT
>NW_017117245.1:0-224 GCF_001263275.1 Habropoda laboriosa
ACGCTTGTTTCACGAGTGTCGTTTGAAATCGTGACTTGGCCGTCGATAAGTGTTCGATAAAATTGTGTTTCTTTAAATGTCTCGTTTAAGAAATAAGCGAGAAAATGAGATTTTTTATATGAACCAGGACACATCGAGCATAAAATTCGTAAAGTGTTTACCCTGACGAAGATTAAACGGGAAAAATGGAAGAAAGAGGTTAGGTCGGTGTGTAATGGATACAG
>NW_017117246.1:0-224 GCF_001263275.1 Habropoda laboriosa
GATATATTATACGACATTTTTACAATAAAATGCATGGTTTTTTACAATATTTGTAATTTTTCACCTGAACACTTGTCGCCTTTATTAAGTACCAAACAAAAATGACCAAATTTAATCGTTGTCTTTAAACAAGAAGTTTTCTAAATTTTACCTTTTTTATATTTTTATTTTTTAAGATAGTTCTACTATTATTTGTTCCAATAATTTTTATTTTGCCACGCGGT
>NW_017117247.1:0-224 GCF_001263275.1 Habropoda laboriosa
ACTAGCCGTTTCCGGAAGTTCGACTGATCGAAGAAAGTCATAAAAGAGACGGAGAGAAGGTGCAAGAGAGAGAGAGAGAGTGAGAGAGTGGAAGAGAGTGCTGAGAGAGGGAGCAAGAGAGGGTGGGAAAGATAGAAGAAGAGAGGGAATGACAGAGAAATGATGAGAGGGGTACAGAGAGAGAGGGATAGAGAGAGAAAAGGAAAGAGGGTGAACAGGAACGA
>NW_017117248.1:0-224 GCF_001263275.1 Habropoda laboriosa
TTGATAAACATCGTGCAAACAATACTCGAGAATACCGTAATGATCGTCGATGATAAGTGAGTCTTTCGCGATATACACACGTCGATTGTGTTTCAAGGGTCACGCTCTGCCTTTTCTATACCCCTAGGAACAACTAGAATAGACCGTTTGTTCGAGGGAGCTGTGTACGTGAACTTTCAGCTACCTTGCGTTATCAAAGCTTGATAAATTTCGGGCTAATGGTA
>NW_017117249.1:0-224 GCF_001263275.1 Habropoda laboriosa
TTTCATTGTCTTCGACAACGTGGTAAAGAAATCAATGAATTTATCATTTCCACTGTATTATCAGCAAGTGTCGCAAAAAATAAAAATTAAAGTGTCACCGAAATAGAACACTGTGTTAACGAGTTGATATTTTCTCTGAATCTCCGCAAAAGAAATTCCCTAAAATTTTCTCGATCTCTGTCAATTTTCGCGAACAAAATTTCTACCTAATTCCTATTTTTCCA
>NW_017117250.1:0-224 GCF_001263275.1 Habropoda laboriosa
AACGATCGATCATAAAGTCGAGGCCGCACGGACAATTCGAACGACCTTCTAACGACAACGTATAGCGACGCACCTGTTCGACAAATAGAATACACGGTTGCTGGTATCTTGGAACGTTTAATAAAGTAGATGTTGATGGTTCACGGTTGATTTTCATTTCATCGTGATAAAATTATTCGCGACATCGTGCGGATAGAGTGATCGAATTCGAAGAGGTATTCGAA
>NW_017117251.1:0-224 GCF_001263275.1 Habropoda laboriosa
TTTAACAGTAAGACCGGTACCGTTTGAGTTTTAAATAACAGAGCACACCTTTATATCGGTACCGAAAAAAGTTAAGATTTCGTTGGTGACATTTAGTTTTAGGAATTATTTTTAACGTCGGAATATTTAATTATCTGTATCTTCCTCTCACATCGTAGTTGGAAAATTCGACGCCACGTCCAGAATGCATAGCGGTTATCAAACATCATTTAGAGTACGTGTAT
>NW_017117252.1:0-224 GCF_001263275.1 Habropoda laboriosa
CGGTACGATACTCGTACTCTAAATGGAGTCCACTTCTGCTATGCATGCTGGACATCGGCGTCGCATTTTCGAACTACGATTTGGGGGCAAATACAGCGTGCTAAATATTTCGACTTCAAAAATATTCCCTACAAATTATTGTTCTCAAAGAAATCTTGCCCTTTTGGGGTACCGAATACGAAGGAGTGGATTCATTTTTCAATAGCTCAAACGGTTTCCGTGTT
>NW_017117253.1:0-222 GCF_001263275.1 Habropoda laboriosa
TCTCACACGGTTGCCGTGTTACTGTTAAACGAAGCGAATATACACCTATAACGACGGGCATGGGGATAGCATTACTTCGCAATTTTCACGTTACGTACCGGTACGATACTCGTACTCAAAATAGAGTATGATTCTGATATGCATGCTGGACATCGGCGACGAATATTCGAAATACTTTGGTGGGGGCCAATACAGAAAAGTAAATATTTCGACTTTAAAAAT
>NW_017117254.1:0-224 GCF_001263275.1 Habropoda laboriosa
AGTGCAATGCTCAGCTAAAGTAGATTTAATTTTTAAACGCGGGCAATTCCTGCATTTTATTATTTACCGCCTTGTAGCAACTCGCGTTATACAACGAACCCTTAACTCTGACAAAAGAAAGCTCGTTCCACAAAGTTCGTCACTTCAGAATTTCCTCAGATTTCCATTCAAATACATTTCGCTTCTGGCACGAACTTATGGAATGACCTAATACTTCCCAAACT
>NW_017117255.1:0-224 GCF_001263275.1 Habropoda laboriosa
AAGGCAATATGAAATAGGGGAACCGGAAGAAGTTGCCCGAGCCTGGCCTACACTGCGTTCTGTATTTTTAAAACTGTACCTACAAACCCTTCTTCAAGAGAATTCCTAAGAACAACCCTTCTCCAACATAATTTCCTGGAAGAAAAAAATAAAAAGCTTGCCCTATCGTCAACTGCTTGCGAGAAACAGCGCTACCAAAATCGTCTTCGAGCGAAGAAGAGCAC
>NW_017117256.1:0-224 GCF_001263275.1 Habropoda laboriosa
AATTGCGATCTTTTAAATTTCAAGCATGCTTGATTGCAGAAAATTGATTTCCAATCGTAGCTGGATCTTTACCCCTTTCCCAAGTATCTACAGAAATTTCTGTACGTCAGTTTTCAATTCTCAGCCTCGTTACTCACACTATTGCATTAAGCTTCCAAAAATCGACTATTTTAATTTTCCAATTTTTAATCACAACTGAATTCTTATCCCAAATTATCTGCAAG
>NW_017117257.1:0-224 GCF_001263275.1 Habropoda laboriosa
TCAGGTAATATCGCTGGCTGTCGCTGCACCTGCCTCGGAAACGCTTCGTTGCATTTTCGATCGCATCTCCAACTTTCATTCTTCATTTGCACGGCCGAAAAACGAGCTTGGCTGCGTAACGACGAAACGAGGATGAATCGTGTCGGTGGACTGATATCAGCTCTGTTCTTCGTCTCGATAGAGTGTAACGGTAGAACGGTAATTGGTCGGGTTTACACGGGAGA
>NW_017117258.1:0-224 GCF_001263275.1 Habropoda laboriosa
ACGTTAAATTTCGGTGTTCCCCCTTAAATAGGAGCACTGTTGCTTCTTATGTCTCGGTGGTAGTTTAAATTTTATATTGAATACATAGAAAGTATTTATCGTTTTGTTGTATAGGATATTTCTTGAATCGTAATTATGCATGACTTTCGTAAACCAGAATTTTTTGATCTGCAGTTCTTTTTGGAGATGAATGAATGTTAACTTTTCTTTTCTAAATCAAACTA
>NW_017117259.1:0-224 GCF_001263275.1 Habropoda laboriosa
CAGCTGACGGGACAGAGTGGGTGAAACTGAAAGCAGGAAAATCTAGAGGTAGGCCGCCCGCTCATTTTATATTCAAGGATATCGCAGGGCCTACTGGTTACGCAAAAAGAAATATTATGTCGGGTTGTGTAACTAGTGCTTTTGAATTGATAATTGACACTCACATTATGAAACACATAAAAGACTGCACCGAAACCGAGGCACGTTGAATTTTGAAAAAAGAC
>NW_017117260.1:0-224 GCF_001263275.1 Habropoda laboriosa
AGTACTAGAAAATATTCACCGCGCCTATAGTCGTCAAGGACACAATGCGAGAAAATTTCCAAGGCGCCTATAGTCGTCAAGGACACAATGCGAGAAAATTTCCAAGGCGCCTATAGTCGTCAAAGACAGTGCGCGTAAACATTCATAGCGCCTATAGTCGTCAAGGACACAATGCGAGAAAATTTCCAAGGCGCCTATAGTCGTCAAACACAGTGCACGCAAAT
>NW_017117261.1:0-224 GCF_001263275.1 Habropoda laboriosa
TGTCTGATCTAAAGTTCTCGTAGGATCCTCGTATACCATCGAGCAACCACAAAACGCAAACAGCTTCGCGCGATCAGTAGCGCAAGAATTAACCGAATTCCCGTGCAATTCCGCCACAGTATATGGAGAGCCGGTTGAAAAATCTACAGTTTCGATGTGGTCGCTGCGGTGAACCGAGTGTGCTCGCTTCGAGTTTCAAAGCGGCCGCGAGCGGATTCGCGTCT
>NW_017117262.1:0-224 GCF_001263275.1 Habropoda laboriosa
AAATCCAAAGTATTGTAACCTAACCTAACCAAGAATCTTATCTGTTCTACATGTATCGTGCACATCGACAACAATTAACACTCAAGTAGCATTGTACACGCAGAAGCCGCACTTCCGGTGCACGTGTATCTCGAACCGCAAGCAACATCCCTAAAAGACATGACTGTAGAAGGTTCGCGTGGCCCGAGACACGTCTAGTACACGACAAAAGCGACAGACAGACG
>NW_017117263.1:0-224 GCF_001263275.1 Habropoda laboriosa
GAAGAATCAAACGACCAGTGTGTTCCTGCGAACTACGTAGCTACAGTTTCACGGTATTTATATGCATAAATAATGTAATTACGTAATATGTGCGTATGTACATATACGTACACAATCGAACAACTGAGTTAATTTAAAATAGAAGAGGGCCTACGCATTACTAATTAGATTAATTATCGTTATAATTTCGTTTTATTGTATCCTACGTGCATTTTTATTGTAAT
>NW_017117264.1:0-221 GCF_001263275.1 Habropoda laboriosa
AGTACTGCAAACATCTGTTTTCTCAGTACTTTTCATGTGTCGCCACGGTAAACGAGTTTTAACAAATATAAACTGAAATACTGCAGTTTTCTCTCGACAAACCACGTTTTGCAGTACTGCACACGACTGGTTTCTCTGTATTTTGCATGTTACCCTAACGGTAAACGAGTTTTCACGAATATAAACTGAAATACTGCTGTTTTCTCGCGACAAACCACGTT
>NW_017117265.1:0-224 GCF_001263275.1 Habropoda laboriosa
GGAGATAGTATTTCTTCGCGATATTCACGTAACGTACCGGTACGATACTCGTACTCGAAATGTAGTACGATTTTGCTATGCATTCTGGACACCGGCGTCGAATTTTCGAACGACGATGTGAGAGAACATTCAGATAATTAAATATTTCGACGTAAAAATAATTGCTAAAAGTAAATGTGACCAAAGAAATATTACCTATTTTTGGTACCGAATACAAGTTTTGG
>NW_017117266.1:0-224 GCF_001263275.1 Habropoda laboriosa
TGAAGCTTCGTTTTTGAATTATTAACGAAAAACACTGGCCAATCAGAGCGCGCGTAACGCCCCCGCTCAGGGACGGACGAACAGAGATTCACGCGTACGCTTGCTCACGATAGCGCGCAGGTGATACTCTTGTTCGCTCGTTCCTGAGCGCGGGCTCTACACGCGCTCTCATTGGCCAGTGTTTTTCGTTAATAATTCAAAAACGAAGCTTCAAACAACATTTT
>NW_017117267.1:0-224 GCF_001263275.1 Habropoda laboriosa
CGTTAATTTATGTTCAGAAAATATACTTTTTATGGCGTATTAGGAAAAGGGTACAGTTGAACCGATTTTATCTGGCAATGCACCATTCGATAGCTTACCAAAAGAAAATATCGTATACGAAGTTTCAACCCTCTATCTCAACCGAGGAGGGTAGTTACAGGGTACAATAAATTCTCTACAAGAGTCAGTAAGTTTGGATTCTACAAGTGACAGTATAGATGGTC
>NW_017117268.1:0-224 GCF_001263275.1 Habropoda laboriosa
TAATTTAAGTCAGGTTTAAGTTAAGTCTGAATGAAGTTATACTGTAAGCTAGGCGTAAGATAAATTTAAGCTGAACTTAAAGTACTTTAAGTTAAAATTAATAAGATACTTTTAACGTTTTATTTGTATTTTTTTCGTTTTTCTTTTCTTTCTCGTCGACTTTTATTCCAGTTGGAATTCCTTCAGTCTCCTGCTATTGTCCGTTTGCATAGCGATCGAAAATT
>NW_017117269.1:0-224 GCF_001263275.1 Habropoda laboriosa
AGTTTGCAAACAGGTCCTCGGCAATTCTCCGATGCTCGTTTCCACGGTTCAGACTTTTTATTCTGCCGCGACTTTAAAGGGATTGTCTCGTACGAAACGGAGAAAATATCGACTCCCTTTGCATTTTCTGATAGTTGCTGTCTTAAAATGTGCTTCCAAGATATTTCGCTGGAATTTGTAACATATAACGGAGATATAAATGTTCTTCTTTTTGCTGCGTACGA
>NW_017117270.1:0-224 GCF_001263275.1 Habropoda laboriosa
ATACTAAAACAGTCGCATAAATTCACAATGAGCAAAGAAAAGAAAATCATAAGTTAAGGGGTTAAACGAGAAGACCAATAAAAAACTGAGACAAATTCAGACATCGATACTCTGTTCAAAATGAGAGTAACCTCGCTTCGCGCATGGGACGTGCCTAAGGCAGGGCCTAGAACCACTAGAACGTCCAAACCCCCACTTAACCGCCTACGTTTTTCTCCGTCTTA
>NW_017117271.1:0-224 GCF_001263275.1 Habropoda laboriosa
GGGCTAGAACGTCCAACCCCCCCACTTAACCGCCTACGTTTTTCTCCGTCTTACCCTCTGTCTATGCGCAGAACGGACGAGAATTGGTCCGAGAGCGAGGTTACTCTTATTTTGAACGATGTACAGACGGCGTTAATCGTATTGCCTATCGATTGCGGGCAGGGCTTCGCCTTTACCGACGGATTTACAACAAAATGTCATATCATATTGATCGATATCGTACA
>NW_017117272.1:0-224 GCF_001263275.1 Habropoda laboriosa
TAATTTCCGAGTGCAAATCATACGGGATAATTGGTCACTGCTACTGGTCAGCGATAATTTCTCCTTTTATACTATTAACGATATTAACGAAGTTAATCGAGCATAAATCTCGACCGCCTGTCTCCGTTCGTTAAAACTGAATATACAATCGATGCGAAATGCTTAAAATGAGAATCTCGTTCGCTGAAAGATATTCCGTTTGAATAAAAGGATCGATAACTGGA
>NW_017117273.1:0-224 GCF_001263275.1 Habropoda laboriosa
CCTTCGGTATCCTCTTAGCATCTTCGAATTTAATTAATACAATCCCGCGTAAATTAGATCGCGGATAAGTGGAACGGAACTATTGCACGACTTAGAGCCAACCAGAAATCTCGTAGAGTCGTCAACGTCTAGATCATACCTAACAACAGCGCAATACTACTTCAGACGGTGTTAGATCTTTCGAGTCCACTCGCTTGTACACATATAGTACCGTGAAGAAATTC
>NW_017117274.1:0-224 GCF_001263275.1 Habropoda laboriosa
CAAGTGTTCGAAATGTTGACCGTGTTGTTGCATACACAGCTCTGCTCTTTGAACTAAATTAGTGTGCACTTCTTGTAGTGAATTATGTGTATTTTTCAAATCTTCAAACCGGAAAACAATGTTTGCTTTTAATTCTGCAACGCTGTTATTTGCCTCGAACAGTAATAGCAGGAAGCAAATCGTGATATTGTCCATATTATAATAAATAACACAAACACGAGCAG
>NW_017117275.1:0-224 GCF_001263275.1 Habropoda laboriosa
TTCAAGGTCATCTTGTAAATTATTCAGAGAAACTTATTTGAGAGGAAAGTTAAAAAGTTATCAGTTCCAATCGCAATTTCTTAAGTTTGTTTCAGTAAGTTGAAAAACTTTATCAGGGGAAGCAAGAGTGTTCCGATTCCCGAAATATTCGGGCGCCACCTCTGAAATCTCCGCGTTCCTTCTGGCCCTCGATCGCCAGAAAAAGGCCGAAACCATCAGGAACC
>NW_017117276.1:0-224 GCF_001263275.1 Habropoda laboriosa
TTTTTCTTTCGCATCGTCAAAAACATTCGCGCGATTCGTCGATACTGTGATGGAAAAAAAAAACAAAAAAAAAACGAAATTACTATCCAATCCAACTATTTATAACGATCTTACGATGTTAATAACGATGTTATCTCGATACTCCTTAATTAAATATTGAATCTTAATTGTGCGACCGACAAGTGCTATTAGCAGCATTGATCTCCGAAGAAAACAAACAAACA
>NW_017117277.1:0-224 GCF_001263275.1 Habropoda laboriosa
GATTATACGAGACGCTGTAGTGTTCAATTGACGTAATCATTTATTCAGTTCTTAACCCGTTGATTTTTTTAATGGACAGAATTTATTCGAATTTAGTCTCGTTAGAATTAACTGTACGCTGTGTAATTTAAACAGAGGAAGTAGCGAATAAATAATAATTACGTTATTTTATTTAGGAACGTGAGATTTTCTATTAGTACGAAGAAAAATAATTTTCATTTGCT
>NW_017117278.1:0-224 GCF_001263275.1 Habropoda laboriosa
ATCTCAAGCATAAAATGAGATATCTTAACCTCGTGTTTTCAATATGTACTTTAAATATTTCTCGACGATGAAAATAAGTTGAGACAGGAAATGATATTAAATTAAATTAAATATATTTTTAGTTCAAGTACGATTATTCTCATATTAACAAAGTAATTCCTTACATTGTTCAAAATTTTCATCGCTTGAGCTACTCGCTTAATTACGAATAAACTGAAAATAAA
>NW_017117279.1:0-224 GCF_001263275.1 Habropoda laboriosa
CGCCACGTAAAACGAGTTCTAACGAATATACACTGAAATACTGCTGTTTTCTCGCTACAAAGATGTTTTGCAGTACTACAAACGACTGCTTTCTCTTTATTTTGCATGTTTCGCCGCGTAAAACGTGTTCTAACGAATATAAACTGAAATACTACTGTTTTGTCGCTACAGCGCATGTTTTGCAGTGCTACAAACGCCTGTTTTCCCTTTATTTTCCATGTTTC
>NW_017117280.1:0-224 GCF_001263275.1 Habropoda laboriosa
TAGGTCGTCCTGAAAGTTCCCGCGGTTTTAAGTCGTTCATTTTGAGAAAAAAATGTAACACCAGTGAAATGAAATATTTTTATTTCAAATCATTTCCATAATATGGCGATACACTTTTGTCAAAGTATTAGAAGAGCATTAATTCCGAATGCATAAAAATTTGAATTTTTGAGGGAAAGAAAGGAGCAAATGAATCTCCCTGATCCAAACCAACGTATAGTTTT
>NW_017117281.1:0-224 GCF_001263275.1 Habropoda laboriosa
GTATTCGGTACCAAAAAAAGGTAAGGTTTCGTTGGCCACATTTAGATTTAGGAATTACTATTATCGTCGAAATATTTCATTAAGTGAATTTGCCCACACCATCGTAGTTCTTTTATTCGACGCCTTGGTCCAGAATGCATAGCAGAATCTAACTGCATTTAGAGTACGAGTATTGCCGGTGTATGTTATGTGAAAGTCGCGAAGAACTACTATCGCCTAGCCGT
>NW_017117282.1:0-224 GCF_001263275.1 Habropoda laboriosa
GCCACGAACGAGACGTATTCTCACCTGAAGCTTGCGGAAAACGTGAGGTCACGTATGCTTTATACAACCCTCTCTACGAATGTATACACACAGCCACACACGTGTGCGCCTCAGTACGCATAATGTTTATAAGCCGGCGCATCCACGCCATAGAGAGAGAGGGGGATCCATGGCGACATAAAATATTTTTATATCGAAGGGTACCCGTGGAAAATATTTGTATA
>NW_017117283.1:0-224 GCF_001263275.1 Habropoda laboriosa
GAGCTCCCGGTGTGTCCGTGTAAAATCTTAGAGGATTTCGTTGGAACAGCAGAGGACTTAAGGGCGTATCGGATAAGGGGAATATCGTCGAGGCTTTGTTCTGCATTTTAAAATAAATCTTCACTTTGAGTTGTCGAGGCGCGAGCCAATGCGAAGCATTTAATGGGTGCCGGATATAACCGGCGCTAGCCAGTGTCAAGCATTTAGTGGATGGCGGGGATAAA
>NW_017117284.1:0-224 GCF_001263275.1 Habropoda laboriosa
AGGAATCAAGCGGACCAACTGGAATTTTCTCGCGAAAATTTATTCAAAATTTACTGACACTTGACTCTACTCGACACTCTACGGATGCTCTCTGTCAACGACTCTAGCCCTATCATATTTTGACTCTCAATGCCCCGAGCGCGTCTCGTTCACCCTGCTTCACCCTTTCGTTCGCTCATTCTCTCTTCCTCTAGTTCTTTCACTCTTCGTTCACCCGATACTCT
>NW_017117285.1:0-224 GCF_001263275.1 Habropoda laboriosa
TTATCGGGGACTAAATGTCAGATAATGCGGTCGCATTGGAACCGTCCTCCATTGTTCCGCAGGTGGAAACTCCTTTTCCCGCTACGGCCGATTACGCCCACTTCAATTAAGCGGCCGAAATCAGGGAACGTAAGCGCGAGCGCGGTTCGCGCACGAGTTTAATCTTAACGAGAGGGGAGCATCGTTTTTTAACGAGACTGCACAATGTCGCCGTTTCCGCGTTC
>NW_017117286.1:0-224 GCF_001263275.1 Habropoda laboriosa
GATGGTGCAATTTGGTCGATTTTAACAGATATCGAAATATTTATATTTAATACCTATTTTTACACTCAGCATTTAAAACAATATAACACAGATTTATTGCTCTATTAGAAACATGTATTTTATGTTATATCAGTGAAAATTGCACGGTATTTCATAACCGGAATGTGTTCACAGTTTGATAAGTTTATTCGATAGGTATTTCCGGTTGTTGGCCCAAATCGCTT
>NW_017117287.1:0-224 GCF_001263275.1 Habropoda laboriosa
AAAAAGGAACCAACGAACGATGAAATTGTCAACAGCTGTCGATCCTTAATAGAACGTGATTCGTGATAAACGATTTAATAGTTACTCGAAACACGGCCCAGTTTTTTCCCGAGAACCACGACAATCGCGAATTACCAATTTCGGCTACTCTTCGTGAAACAAAATATTCGGAGCGCGATAGTTATTCGCGAATTAAATACAAGTGTAATTTCTCTCGACGCTGG
>NW_017117288.1:0-224 GCF_001263275.1 Habropoda laboriosa
TATTAGATTGTTATAATACTTGTTTGGATTGATTTCCGACGAACATAACAAAACCTGAGTAAATGTTACGTTTACGTCAATCGTAACTGCTATCTTCTCACTGTTGTAACGAACAAAACACTACTCGTATTTATCACGTCGATTTGATTTCGTACGTGTAAGTAATAAAAGGAATATAATGATTGTAGTTAAAAAATACCAAATGAGAATTGCAATAATATTTC
>NW_017117289.1:0-224 GCF_001263275.1 Habropoda laboriosa
TTCTTCGAAAAATCCAACCCCTTTACCCTTAGTGTTCAACGCTGGAATTCGGACGTCGATGTACACAAACACGTACACACAAGCGGGAAAGAATTTCCCGAGACACTCGGTGAATTTTTAATAGAAAATTTGACGAAGAAACGACGGTTGATAAAGGAAACACTGAGCTAGGAAGGAGAGTTGACGGTGTAATCTCGGGAAATGGAATACCTTGAAGTACGTCT
>NW_017117290.1:0-224 GCF_001263275.1 Habropoda laboriosa
TATACGTACTTATAATATTGATTCGTCGACTTGTATAAAATATAAAATGTGTCAAAAACTACACATGGATACCTACTAATTCACAAGTTAATGGAACTCGTTGAAAGAAACAGAAAAGTCTTGTTTCAGAAATAGTTGTCCTCCGGTAGTTCGTACCGGACTTTAGTTCGTAAACGAACTAAATCTTTCTTCGATTAGATTAATGTTAGATTTTATTCGGTCAG
>NW_017117291.1:0-224 GCF_001263275.1 Habropoda laboriosa
CGTTAGTAAATACAAAGCACCTGTCAAATGTCTTTAATTGAATTAATTATTTTTTGGAATTCGCAGTTCTATAGTGCGAAAATGTGAAGTGCAAGTATAGTACATGAAATAAATATGGTTCCACGGTTTTAAAATTCGACTGACCAATTGATCTGCGCTGGTCACACAGGTATATACGTCAGGCACAGAAAGAAATTTCAAATATTAAAAAAATTAATTGGCAC
>NW_017117292.1:0-224 GCF_001263275.1 Habropoda laboriosa
TCCACGGATATTTCTATCTCGAATAAATTGACTCAACTCCCCGCCTCTCGCTGTTCTACTTCGAAAAAAGTCTAGCTTCTAAACTACCATCGTAGGTTTGCTAGAAATTTTCTATGCTGAACAGCAAAGCTGACGTATCTCTGTTTTAACAGACCAAGGAAGGTTCTCCAAGGTTCCGCGATCCTCCTCTGGTGGTACCAACGGAAATCCTATGAAAAAAGCAG
>NW_017117293.1:0-224 GCF_001263275.1 Habropoda laboriosa
CCCTCTTGTTGCCGGTTAATGGCCTTTCTCTGATCTTCGGTTAAAAAGGAAAAGGAACGCTCTTTCTGTGGTACTTACACATCCGTGAACTTTGAAAAAGTTTCCTCGCCGTAGTTGAGCGATTCAGTTCTTCAAGTTTTACTCGCGGAGAAGTTCAAAGCGCTTTAAAGTCTTCGCAATATTTCCTCAAGGTTACCGTCTTTATGACTTCGAATTCACGTGAA
>NW_017117294.1:0-224 GCF_001263275.1 Habropoda laboriosa
CATACTATGATACAAAACAAAAACGACGCTGACAGAAATTACTCTGTTGGTAAACCCAGCTGGTATAAACAGACTAAATGTAAATATCCCTAGATGTAAATACAGTACAGCGTCAGTTATCCGAACTATCGGTTCGAGGAGTAAACAAACTTATGGTGTAACGCTGCCGATTGACGAGTAAAAAATAAACTTTCTTAATAAATGTATATACACCCGTCCCCCAA
>NW_017117295.1:0-224 GCF_001263275.1 Habropoda laboriosa
TTCCTCCGCCGTTTTAAATCGGAAAGCGTGTTACGCCAATTTTTCACTTCTCTTTTTTTTCTGCATTCTTATCGTACGTAAATACACCGACGGCTCGATGAAAATTTACGAGGGTATTTTTCAATTTCGAAACATCGCCATTGAAATTAACATTTTTATTTGAACAACCATAAACACACGTCGGTTACGAGTTTCTCAACACGTGGTAGCAGCGAAAGGTAGCG
>NW_017117296.1:0-224 GCF_001263275.1 Habropoda laboriosa
TGTCGAAAACCTACTTTTTCTTTTTCACGATCGTTATGGAAAGTAGTAACTCTCTAACGCTGCAGCGAAACTTTTCGTTTCTCTCCCTGTGTATGTAATGTGAATTCGTCGTTTTCTTTCTGCTAATTGAAGTTCGAAGAAAGACAAAGAGAGAGAGAGAAAGAGAGAGAGTGAGAGAAGGATCGAGATAAAGTGAGACGAATAGAGAAGAAGCATGAGAGAGA
>NW_017117297.1:0-224 GCF_001263275.1 Habropoda laboriosa
TGGGCGATTCGATCGTTTACAATGTGTACTGGAAGATCGAGTGCTTCTCAGGATTAACTTTGTGCTGGAGAAAAATAAATGATAACTGTATAAATAATTTTTAATTGATATTCGGTAGTTTTTGGAGTGGCTTTGAATTTTCTTTGTCGATTGGTAACATTGCTATTATAAATAAAAATGATATTGGGACGCGTTAAAAATAAGGGAGAGACGACACGTGGATC
>NW_017117298.1:0-224 GCF_001263275.1 Habropoda laboriosa
TTCTTCGTTTTAATTCCTTGCTTTATGGTACTTCTGTTATTCATATTTGTGGAAGAGATTGTAGTGCAGATGGGGCTAAGATATTTAAGTTACTGCGAGATTGGGTCCTCGTGTGTCCATTAAGAGGAGCAAGAACAACGAGGAAATTAAAAGGGCGCCTGGGCTGTGAGCGTAGAGTCTTAATTTACCAGTCAAAGATTTCCACTTGTTCCCTCGAAATTTTC
>NW_017117299.1:0-223 GCF_001263275.1 Habropoda laboriosa
ATTTCGACTTTAAGATTAACTCCTCCATCTAAATTTATCCAACGAAATCATACAATTTTTTGACACCGAATACAAAGGTGTGCTTTGTTTTTTCAAAAGCTCAGACGGTTGCCGTTTTACTGTTAAACGAAGCGAATATACACCTATAACGTCGCGCATCGAGATAGTATTTCTTGTCTACTTTCACGTAACGTACCGGGACGATAATCGTACTCCTAATGGA
>NW_017117300.1:0-224 GCF_001263275.1 Habropoda laboriosa
CCGTGTTTTCCTGGATGGGAGCACAGCAAAATTCGGTTGGCAAGTTCAAAGAAGACGAGCTTCGCCGAGAGAGAGAGAGAGAGAGAGGAAGAGGGCGGAGAAACGGAGAACAGCCAGACATCCTGGGGAAATGTGGGTAAATTTGTGTAAACATGTCGTGGCCGATCATAGCGTGCTCGTATCTCGGGATTGAAGGTTTGTGTATAAATCGACGGGGCCGCGGA
>NW_017117301.1:0-224 GCF_001263275.1 Habropoda laboriosa
TAAATATGCACGTTACACGATTATCCTGTTGCGTATAATTTTGAACAATAATTGAACGTGGCACGACGAGATATCGAAGCAGATTGAACAACGATCCAGAAGCTTCAAACTGATTCCACTACAATCGCGATAATTTTGTCCGCGTTTTAATACGTTTCGAGGATGAATTAATTAATTTCTCGATTAATTCCTATCATGCTGTCGGGCATCGATCGATCCTCTCT
>NW_017117302.1:0-224 GCF_001263275.1 Habropoda laboriosa
CGAGAAAATATTCAAAACGCTTATAGGCGCGAAGATCACAGTGCGAGAAAATATTTGAAACGCCTATAGGTGTCAAAGACAGAGTGCAAGAAAACATTTGAAACGCCTATAGGCTTCAAGGTCACAGTGTAAAAAAATATTCAAAATGCCTATAGGCTTCGAACGAGACTTAAGCTCCTTATCTCATCCAAACTAATGCTTTAACGATCTAATTTCATTTTTTT
>NW_017117303.1:0-224 GCF_001263275.1 Habropoda laboriosa
CGTCAGCCTCTGACAAACGCGACGACTCTCGAGCACAGGTTCCGAAATGTGCTTAACATTGTCTGCTCGTACGGACCCAGAGAGGGACGTCTGTCTATATCGCTTCAGAGAAATCGTCTCCGTGACCCAGTCGCGAGAGGCGACCTTAAAAATCAAAGTATGCCCGATCTTCTCGATTTAGAGTGCATCGGGGATTTGCTGAATTTAACCCTTTCAGTGCGGTG
>NW_017117304.1:0-224 GCF_001263275.1 Habropoda laboriosa
GAAGAGAAATTGAATCGTTTATAGCGTTTTATAAATTTATTTTCAGACAGATATGTGAAAATCTTAATGACGCATATCTGCGTCATACGCACCCAAGTAAAAAACTTAAAAAGTGTGTTAAATACGGGGTATTAACCCTTTGCACTCGAGTAGCGACTGAGAAGCGACATTATTGTTTACCACTTGGTAAAAAATTCATAAATGTCTCATAAATGTCTAAGCAG
>NW_017117305.1:0-224 GCF_001263275.1 Habropoda laboriosa
ACAAACTGTTGGCCGGTAGAGTATAGCCGTGTTAGAAGTGGTGCGACGAACAACGAACTATATGCAAATTGCGTTAACGCCGAACGAAATTTTCTTCCGGTTGCTCGTCAAAAATTTTTCCATCCTCCCGCTTCTTTTTTCCCCCCTTCGGTCCTTCTGTACCTGACTGGGAAACTTTATGGAACTTATGTGTTCCATTGGAAAGAAGACACATGCAGAGTGTA
>NW_017117306.1:0-224 GCF_001263275.1 Habropoda laboriosa
GTTCTTCGCGACATTAACATAACATAATGCGGCGTTATTCGTACTTTAATGGTGTTTGATTCCGCTAGGCATTCTGGACGAGGCGTCGAATTTTCGGACTAAGATGGTGTGGGAAAACGCTGATAATTAAATATTTCGACGTTAATATAAATTTCTGAATCTAAAAATGACCACAGAAATCTTTCCATTTTTTGACACCGAATACAAAGGTGTGCTTTGTAATT
>NW_017117307.1:0-224 GCF_001263275.1 Habropoda laboriosa
TCAAGCAATTAGAGATGTAATCAAGGCTCCTATTTTCCACTTACTCGAGCCGCAATATTAAAAGAATAGGAAGAAATTAATTCACGAAACATGAAGAGTTCGCGTTACTTCAATTACAGCCTTCTTCCCTATATTTGTTAATTAACATTGCGATAAACCTGTCTAATTACACTTTCTTTTTCCACATTTACGTAAAACGAAGAAGAACTGCTTACTTGCAACGA
>NW_017117308.1:0-224 GCF_001263275.1 Habropoda laboriosa
ACACAGTCTTGAGTAATCCTTCGAGTAGAAAGAACCAAAAAACGTACTACACTTAAGACGCCGAAATACACGTCCTTACGACAGGTGCGAACTCAGATTCCACCCTGTATCTCGTCATACACACATATAATCTTATTCAATCGCGTCATCGTTCATCTCACTTGTTAATAATAAAGTTCACCTGTACGTATCCATAAGTGCAAGTGTCAACTCATTCCAAGAAA
>NW_017117309.1:0-224 GCF_001263275.1 Habropoda laboriosa
AACGTTGCATCCGGAAGGTGCGTTTAAGACCAAACGAACTTCCACTTCCGGAAACTCTTCGTACATTCAGCGTCAGTTTACCCTCATTTGCACGAGAATTTCCTCGAAGTTGCGGACGAACGAGCCATTCGGTCGTCGTTTGATCGAAAACGCACCTTGAGATTACTCGCGGATTCGTTACGACGAGCAAGAAAGACAGGGGCAGAACGGAAAAGAAGAGAAAA
>NW_017117310.1:0-224 GCF_001263275.1 Habropoda laboriosa
TTTCACGTAACGTACCGGTACGATACTCGTACTCAAAATAGAGTATGATTCTGCTATGCATTCGGGACGACGGCGTCGAATTTTAGAACTACGATGGAGGGGGCAAATACAGATAACTAAATATTTCGACTTTACAAATAATTCCTTCAGATAAATGTATACAATAAATCTTACAACTTTTCGACCCCGAATATAAAGGTGTGCTTGGTTATTCAAAGCTCAAA
>NW_017117311.1:0-224 GCF_001263275.1 Habropoda laboriosa
AAGAATCTACGGTCGCGAGTTGAAACCGTGTTTAACAGGAAAAATGACAAAATTCCAATAAAATATTTAATCGTAGAAAAATATTGACCAATTTTTCACACTGCGGTCTTCCTTTGCACACATTTCATTTAAGAATTAAGGGGAGAGACTCGTGTAACTCGCTAAAAATGAGGTGATTTTTGTGAATTTTTTTTTAGGAAAGCATCGAGTAGATCTTTTTGAAA
>NW_017117312.1:0-224 GCF_001263275.1 Habropoda laboriosa
TCGCAATTAGATTCCTACGACCGGTTTGTTGGACGCCCTCGAAGTTTGGCACGCGAACGACAAGGTTCGCCTTATACTTTCCTACGTTTTTCTTCCCTTCTTCTTATTTACTGAAAATCCTAGAAGTTTCTTCTCGAGAGGTCTCGAGTGTCGTGGTCGATTCGAGACTCGTTTTGTGGTTGTAGCTATCGATGAAACCGTACACGCTTTGTCAATTGTAACAA
>NW_017117313.1:0-224 GCF_001263275.1 Habropoda laboriosa
CCGATGTCCAGAATGCATTGCAGAATCGTACGCCATTTAGAGTACGAGTGTTGTCGCAGTATGCTCTGTGAATATCGCGAAGAACTACTATCGCCTAGTCGAAGTTATAGGTGAATATTCGCTTCGTTTAACAGTAACACGGCAACCGTGCGAGATATTGGAGAACCAAGCACACCATTATAATCGGGGTCAATTAATTATAAGATGTCGTTGTATACATTTAG
>NW_017117314.1:0-224 GCF_001263275.1 Habropoda laboriosa
AAGTCGTTAGAATGACTTGGCATCTACTTTAGGACTTTTCTGGTCACTTATCGTTGAGATGTAATTGCTTAGGAAATGTAACTATGTACCTATTGTCGTTCTTCGTTGAGCACTTTTTATAGTGTGTCGTTTTATCGTGATTGTAGCGACTTGGTGTTCGCCGTTTGAAGAGTATGAAGGATTGCAATAATGTAGGACAGGTATTATAGTTTGGTATTATTGAA
>NW_017117315.1:0-224 GCF_001263275.1 Habropoda laboriosa
ATTGCATTGCCGTGAACGATTTAACCAGGGCATAAAAATAAATTTTCTCTAAAAGTTGGCGGAGAAGGTATACAAATTACTCCATTTCTATCGTGTGACTTTTTTAAATAACTTCAATTGCTGGTAGAATGGCACGAGAAACGTTGACTATAGAAATCAGGTCGATTAGTCCCAGTGGAAGAATGAAACGACTAACCAATAATTACCGGAACTTTTGTTATTGC
>NW_017117316.1:0-224 GCF_001263275.1 Habropoda laboriosa
TTATACTGAAATGAAGCTCTATATTTTCAATTTAATTTTCACGCAGATTCATAGTTTTTCACCCTGTATAATAAATCTAACGAACGCAGGTAAAGCTGTGTTGCAAAACAAACAATGAAAATTTTAACCGTCTTGAAAGTTCGCGAAACGCGATTCATTGCAGGTACTTTTGTTCACGGAATTAGAAGAAATGGACGATAATTGGATGCGGGGATTGTACTTAT
>NW_017117317.1:0-223 GCF_001263275.1 Habropoda laboriosa
CGAACCATTGAAAACCGCGATCGTAACAGATAAAATAGACTGGCCGTGCCCCCTTGCAGTATTTACGCAAAGGAAATATTATGGAACTTTCGCGAAATTCTCCGATACAGTAATGCGCCTCCGGGAACAAGACGCTAACCAGCAAAGACAGCAGGGATGATTACCTCCCTGGTGCTCTCTCTCTCTCTCTCTCTCTCTCTCTCTCTCTCTCTCTCTCTCTCTC
>NW_017117318.1:0-224 GCF_001263275.1 Habropoda laboriosa
ATAGCATAGTGGTTCCTACAGTTCGCCGTGTGGTTACTTATTTCACGTATCGACTCACTCGACATCGACTTCTCTTCGTCTTCATCCCTCTTTCTCTTCTTTTTTCTACTCTTTCTGTTGGGATAACAGATTATCCTAAGTTAGGGCACGATCAGCGCATCTGATATTTTTTAGGACTCGAGTATTTTCATTTTTTTAGTATGCAATCGGCAGAAAGGCTGAAA
>NW_017117319.1:0-224 GCF_001263275.1 Habropoda laboriosa
CTGGGTTGTATAGTGGTCTGGGTGCAGCCAAGTGCATTGCATTCTTTGCATTACGTCCGGGAAGACGCTGTATGTGTATCTGCCCTTTTCAGAGCAGTTCCATCTCGCCTGCCACTCGTTAACAAGCGCGCGTTGCACCGCTCCGAGTGGCGCCTCGGTTATTTCTGATTCCGGGAAGGTGTAGTCCGGTAGAACGAACGGCATTCGTTTCTTGATCATGTGCC
>NW_017117320.1:0-224 GCF_001263275.1 Habropoda laboriosa
AAAAGTAGAGGACAAGAGAGATCGAGGATTTGTTGTTTAATTAGAAGCGTCTTACGATTATACCTTATTCCTTCCTTCTGCCAGTCTATTTTGTGGCAATCCGTGCATGGAGGGTTGCCTGATCTTTGGAGATTTTGGGTCAATTTTTCAAACGCTCGTAGGTGAAAAAGTAAACTTCCAACGAAATTTCGTTACTCTTAACTTTCGTTTCACTTTGCCAAGTA
>NW_017117321.1:0-224 GCF_001263275.1 Habropoda laboriosa
TTGATGAAAATTTTGTATATGAAAATTTGTGAATTTTGTCTCTTCTTGGTGCTTTCCAACTATGTGTGTTTTTGATGATATCTTGTACGTGGTGCGATCGAAAAGAAACCGGATTCTGTTTTGAAGCCTCTGTTTTTAATAACAGTTAGTGACTTTGGGGCTCACTTCTCTATACCCTTATGCGTCTGTATGCCAAGTGTCATCGAGCTGTTAGCATTGAGACG
>NW_017117322.1:0-224 GCF_001263275.1 Habropoda laboriosa
GCGATTATAGTCGTTACATCAATCAGGGCGAACGAATGGATGTATAATCTTGGTAATAAGGATTTACGGAGGGTACCGCGGGGTTGTTCATGATCGAAGATCGCGAGCACGGTTACGTTCCGCCTCTCCTTCCTTCTATTTTTCGCACTTTCGGAAAAGGTGGAAAAGGGTGTTTATGGTTCGCGGGGTACACCTGGACAAAATGTGGATCGGTCATTAGCTGC
>NW_017117323.1:0-224 GCF_001263275.1 Habropoda laboriosa
ACACTACGTTAGAATCAGGTGTCCAACTGTCCTTCGCTATCCTTCATCCATCGTTCTACGTTCTGGACACGAGTAAACGAAGATCCAGCTTTCCGACACTTCACTACCTACCTAGAATCCTTCTATTTACCAAAAACCACCGCTCTACTTCAGTTAAATCGCCCAATCGGCCCGTGATTCTATTCCCCAAGACTGATACCGCGCCATTAGCGTTAATTCCTGTT
>NW_017117324.1:0-224 GCF_001263275.1 Habropoda laboriosa
TTTTCTTACTGATACAACTACTTTTCTCGCATCTTCGCCAGAATCTCTGCCACGAGTCTGACACGTTGTCATATGTCAAGGGGTTAATCAAATTTTGAAGGATCGATGAAAAATTTTGTACGTTTCGTTCAATTTTTCAGCGTATCACAGTTTCAACGGCAACGAGTGGTCAACATTTGGTCACAATTAGCATGCGGTCGAACAGCAGATAGACGAGAGCGATT
>NW_017117325.1:0-224 GCF_001263275.1 Habropoda laboriosa
CTCCTTTTCGAATCACATAATTTTTAGAATTTCGAATCATAATTTTTACAATGTTTAGAATCTCGAATCACATAATTTTAAAATTTTTAGAATTGGGAGTCGTCACATAGTTTTTACAATTTCGAATCACAATTTTTATAACTTTTCCAATTTTATTTAGAGATTTGGCTCCCTCAGATTCGTCGCATCGACCAAAACCCGAGATCTCCGATCGCACACACGCT
>NW_017117326.1:0-224 GCF_001263275.1 Habropoda laboriosa
GAACGAGTGATTTCAGGGTTTATTTCATGATTATTGTGCAAATAGTAGAATTTTTTAAGGGTACTTTTGAACTATTATGTTTCGAGGTCATTTAGCTCGAATGTATGTTTAAATATATTTCCATGACCCAAGTTAATAATTATTATGTTGACGTATATTTAATTTTTAGATCATCATTTGTGTTCTAACTCTTTAATCGAATGTGTGAATTTGAACTTTTTGTA
>NW_017117327.1:0-224 GCF_001263275.1 Habropoda laboriosa
ACGTGTACCTTAACACCTGACCTATTTTACGACCACGCTGTATTTATTCCACCGACTATACCTTCTCTGAGAAAGTACAGTCTTCAGAACTCTAATTTCAGAGACGGTTTGCTCCAAGATAAACACGAATCCATGAAAGAATTTGGGACGAAATTAGCCTGGACGTATTTCAATGTAACAACAAAAATATTCCTAAAAATATAGCATTATTCCGAGACGCGAGG
>NW_017117328.1:0-224 GCF_001263275.1 Habropoda laboriosa
AGATCAGCTTTCGTTACCTGACACAGTAGTAAAACAGTAAATGGCTGACGCTTAGATGCTTAGCTAGAAAAGAAATCATAGGTTAAGGGGTCAATTCAGTTCTTTCGATAATTATTTTAATTCTGTTACACGATGTCTGGTATTCTTTGCTGCAAATTGGAAAATACTCGAAGCATTAGTAGCTGAATATTATTTAATATTTATACTGTTAATAATTACTGATT
>NW_017117329.1:0-224 GCF_001263275.1 Habropoda laboriosa
TGGAAAATGAAAATTGTTCAGTTGGAAATAAGTAGGAAATGGGAAGGAAAATTCGGGGGTATCAGGTCGCTGGTGCGTCAAGTGCGAGTTAAATCAGCGTCCATGTGCTAGTCGAGGGAAATCCCGGAAAGTATTTTTCCTGGTCCTCTATTGTAGTAAGCATTATACATGCGTCCGTTCGTCCTTAGTCAGAAGAATAAGCTTGCGATATGTTCAATTTGATT
>NW_017117330.1:0-224 GCF_001263275.1 Habropoda laboriosa
GGTGTTTCTCGCATGCAAATGTGGAAATTCATTTACCGTGTCTTAGAAACCTAGATGCAATTAATAAAGATGACAGACCAATTCCTCTGGAAAATTCACGAAAGGTGTGAACGAAATCGTTTAGTCGCGTTAATTCGTCGTGACAAAATCGACAGGCTCGCCTGTCGTGGGAATGGAAAGTTAGCCGAACAACGTCCGGTTCCATGGAAAGGTGACTTAATAAG
>NW_017117331.1:0-224 GCF_001263275.1 Habropoda laboriosa
TAGCTGGTAATCGTGCAAAAGTACAACAATATAATGCAGTAGTTTAGCAATTAACAAATAAAACGAGACCAAATAAGTTACATGGTGTTATAAAGGGTTAATTTTTCTTTCTTCTTTTCTTCCTTTCTTTAATTCAGTTTATTTAAGGTGACATTGATTTCCAGTAGTTCCTTTTTGCTCTCTGTCTACATTATCTTACACACAACCAAATTCACCCCGATTAA
>NW_017117332.1:0-224 GCF_001263275.1 Habropoda laboriosa
TTAAACGAAGCGATTATACACATATAACATCGCATATGGTTACAGTATTTCTCCGCGACCTTCTCATACCATACAGGGACGATTCACCTTCTCTAAATGCCGTACGATTCTGCCATGCATTCTGGACGCCGGCGTCGAATTTTCGAACTACGGTGTGGGGTAAAACACAAATAATTAAATATTTCGTCGTTCCAAATAATTCCAACAAATAAATGTTCCCAACG
>NW_017117333.1:0-224 GCF_001263275.1 Habropoda laboriosa
TTTTCGGTACAAAAAGAGGCAAGATTTCGTTGGTCACATTTAGTTTTAGAAATTATTTTTAACTTCGAAACATATAATTATCTGTGTTTGCCCCCACCTTCTTAGTTCTAAAATGCGACGCAGTCGTCCAGAATACATAGCAGTATCGAACGCCATTTTGCGTACGAGAGTTGCCGCAGTATGTAATGTGAATGTCGCGAAGTACTACTATAACAATGTGCGAC
>NW_017117334.1:0-223 GCF_001263275.1 Habropoda laboriosa
ACGTTAATCGTGTTTTAACGAATATGAACTGAAATACTGCTGTTTTCTCCAGACAACCCACGTGTCGCTGTACTACAAATAACTGTTTTCTCTTTATTTTGCATGTTTCGCCACGTTAATCGTGTTTTAACGAATGTAATCTGAAATACTGCTGTTTTCGCGCGACAAACCGCGCTTTGCAGTACTACAAACGACTGTTTTCTCTTCATTTTGCATGTTTCGC
>NW_017117335.1:0-224 GCF_001263275.1 Habropoda laboriosa
TCATACGATTTGTATTCGTTCATGAGAGAAAATTATGGTCGATTATAATTTTGCTGTTTGATTAGAGAAGCAAGGATTAGTAATTATGGAGGAATAAATTGAGACTTGTAAAATGTAGATTAATGAAGACGTAATTCAAATACAAATCGCATAATTTCTGGAATCTTAATAAATTGTCGAGGAAACAATGTTATCTATTATCAATGTCATCTAATTGGTTACTT
>NW_017117336.1:0-224 GCF_001263275.1 Habropoda laboriosa
ATCGAGGTTTATTTACTCGATCGGGTAACACGGTCACACGACACGCGCCACCCCTTATCCAGCGAGCGAAAAACGTGGACGTTGGTGCACGGTTCCTCGTGCTCGATTTGTTTTCCACGCGTCACTTCGATATTCTTGATTAATTGTTAGAAAGATCGTCGAAGAATTACTCGGTAGTTTTAACGCAACGAATGTTCAATTTAGATTTGTTTTAACAAGATTCA
>NW_017117337.1:0-224 GCF_001263275.1 Habropoda laboriosa
ATTCGTAACATAGGCAACAAAATTCCTTAGAGTAGTAATCATTCATAATGAACGACACCACTCAACAATCTGTCAGCTATTCAAATACGCGACAAGCCCCCCCAAAAAGCAGTTTAAAACATGGGGCCAGTCCATTTTAGCCAAAAAAAAAAAAAATGAAAAATGGCAGAAGAGCAAGGAGATCGACGGTGTCATGTTCCCGTTCTTCATGGCGAAGATGAAGC
>NW_017117338.1:0-224 GCF_001263275.1 Habropoda laboriosa
TGACTCTACGAGTGTCAGGTTTAGCTTCCTTGCGGTCAGACACTTGTGGAGAATATACTGTATCTATTGCGGTTTTCCGAACGGCGACACCTCGGTCTGGCGGCCAAATGTGACGAAGTTGTTTATTACTATAATCCGCCGAACCGAGACTTCGTTGCTTTCTAATCAGGTCGCAACACTTGCATTTGTAAAAATTAAATATTCGCAATTCTACCGTATATGTA
>NW_017117339.1:0-224 GCF_001263275.1 Habropoda laboriosa
AACAGCGGTGAAAGGGTTGAAACAATTGTTCTTTTAAAGTTCGAGCGAAGTTTTGAAATTTCGAGGTGCAACAAACGCGAGACACCCTGTATACGGAAAACCTTCCGAAGTTCAATTATTCGTGGAATTTTAATAACAGATTATCGATTTGAAGCACGGAAAGTGCTTTAATCACGGAGAATCTTTAATTATTCACGCAACAATAGAAGCGATATTTAAACATA
>NW_017117340.1:0-224 GCF_001263275.1 Habropoda laboriosa
TACAATTTCACTTGTTTTTGTCATTTAACAAACAATTTGCCTAACTTTTACTTTACTTTCCTGGCGACACGTGCGATACACTTCTCGCTTTTGTCAAAGAGCGTTTGCGCCTGTTGGATGACTATCCATCGCACAGAGTTGTACAGCACTCCAACAAGAGTTACACTTCCGTTCGTAAGTATTAGGACACCCGTTACGTTCGTACAGAAACTACTATATGATTT
>NW_017117341.1:0-224 GCF_001263275.1 Habropoda laboriosa
AGATAACCTTGGACAGTTCTACGAAAGTTTAAATTTTTAAATGGAACCCTATATTTTTTATTGCGTATTCTTGTAGCCAATGCTGAGACGTATTCAAAACACTGCCTACACGTGTTGTTAGAGTTTAGCTTGCCGAGGTTTATGACATGGAGCAGGCAGGTAGTTATCTTTGAGACCTTTGTTGAATGCGCGTACCATCCGTGCACCAGTATTAGGATGGTACG
>NW_017117342.1:0-224 GCF_001263275.1 Habropoda laboriosa
ACCTTCAGCGATTGTCTTCTTCAACGGTGAAGTTTCGATACTTAACACGTTCCTTGCCACTGGGAAATCGTTAGGGACGTGCTTTGTTCCGCTCAGACACGTGAAATTCACGGTGGCAATCGTCGATCACAGTGTTATCAATTCTTCGCTATATATCCACGATGATTCTACGTCGACGACGCTTCGACGTTGAGCGTGTTAAAAGAACGAAATCCGATTCCTCC
>NW_017117343.1:0-224 GCF_001263275.1 Habropoda laboriosa
GTATTCGGTATCAAAAAAAGGTAAGATTTCGTTGGTCACTTTTAGTTTTAGGAACTATTTTTACAGTCGAAATATTTAATTATCTGTATTTACCCCCACTTCGTAGTCTGAAAATTCGACTCCGGTGTCCAGAATGCATAGAAGAAGCGTACTCCATTTAGAGGACACGAATCGTCGCAGTATGATATGCGAAGTTCGCGAAGTACTACTATATCCATGTGCGA
>NW_017117344.1:0-224 GCF_001263275.1 Habropoda laboriosa
CGGCGTCCTGTATGATTTGCAGAATCGTACTCCATTTCGAGTACGAATATCGCCGCAGTATGTAATGTGAGAGTCGCGAAGAACAAAATCGGCTAGCCGACGTTATAGGCTTATATTCGCTTTGTTTAACAGTAACACGGGAACCGTTTGTGCTGTTGAATAAACCATCCACACCTTCGTTTTGGTACCAAGAAAAGGTAAGATTTCGTTGATAGCAAACACAT
>NW_017117345.1:0-224 GCF_001263275.1 Habropoda laboriosa
TTTATTCGACTTTCTTCCGAACTTTGTTTCTCTTCTCAATTTACGATCAATTTCGTGTTATCCCATTTGACTCGATTTTCCTTTCTTTCTTTTCAATCGATAACTTTTGTGTCCTTTAATTTAATCCAACATTTTTGTTCTCCGTTCATACTTGTCCTGTCGTTTAATATTATTTTCTAATTAGCGATCGATTTCTGTCCGGAGGAATTCATTTTAGATTCATA
>NW_017117346.1:0-224 GCF_001263275.1 Habropoda laboriosa
AATTTTTTCAAAATTTTTTCTGCACTTCATTTAGCACACTGATCCTTCTAACTTCTCAAAAACAAAACTCAAGTGGTTAGGGTCCATTTAAAAAAAAGTTGTACTGTTCTAAAGAGTGTGCGAACATTGGCGAGAGTCACTGTATGTGAAAAACTACTTTCACTATATATTTCTGTATTAATGCAATGAATAATTCACCTTCGAAAATTGAAGGTTTTTTCTCT
>NW_017117347.1:0-224 GCF_001263275.1 Habropoda laboriosa
GCAACGTCCGCGCTCAGCAGGCTGAAAGTGGCCACGTGGTTGATCGATACGTGCGTTATTAACCGGCTGCTAGTCGCCCGAAAACCGGAGATCAGTATTCATAACATGGACGTGCGTCCTCGACTGCTATGCAAACAGGCCGGATCACGGAACCGGAACAGGGACGTGATATCCCGCTCGTTTGTTCGCGCGATTCTTCTGCATCTGTGACAGTTGCTTCGAGT
>NW_017117348.1:0-224 GCF_001263275.1 Habropoda laboriosa
AAAAAGGCATTTAGAGACGACAAGCAACTTGATGTTGACATACTTTAAAAATGGAAACACGAGACTCAACCCTTTCGGTGCTAAAATATCCGACGACGCAACGAGATATAGGCTGAGTCGAATAATTTGCCCCTGTACTACACGAATTCAAATATTTTTCAGAACTTCAGTACCACTAAACGAAGAAACAATACGATTCGCTATTTACCACTAACTACATCGAA
>NW_017117349.1:0-224 GCF_001263275.1 Habropoda laboriosa
TTGCCTTCCCTGCTAATTTCACATCGATATCGTCTCTCTCTCTGGTTGTGTACCAATCAACGCAACAACGGGATTTTTAGTCGTTGGATAAAGTCGTGTGCAAAGATGGTAAAGTCGGGGATTCAGTGGAATGCTGAGATAAGCTTTGCTGTGTTTTTTTGGATGCTAAGATTTTTTGGAAATATGGCAAGGCGTATCTTTCAGGCTTTCGCGCTTCCATCAGT
>NW_017117350.1:0-224 GCF_001263275.1 Habropoda laboriosa
AAACTGTAATACTGCAGTTTTCTCGCTACAATGTTTTTTGCATTACTGCAAAATGACTGTCTCGTCTTTATTTTGCATGTATCGCCACGTAAATCGTGTTTTAACGAATATGAACTGAAATACTGCTGTCTGCTCGCGACAAACCGTGCTTTGCAGTACTGCAAACGACTGTTTTCTCTTCATTTTGCATGTTTCGCCACGTAAATCGTGTTTTAGCGAATATA
>NW_017117351.1:0-224 GCF_001263275.1 Habropoda laboriosa
CTTTACAGATAGCCAGGGTCGTGATAGAACCTGTCGTGAATGGTATTTTAGTGGAGAGAAGCGAATGTGAGAGAATTTTTCTTATTCCAACAGATTCTCAACTATCGTTGAAAAAGTAAGAAAATCTTGCGTGAATTTATCCGAGTTCACGAAAGAGGTCGAAGTTTCGCGAGAGAAATCTTCTCGCTCTAAACACAGATTCGATCCAACTATCGACGAAAAAG
>NW_017117352.1:0-224 GCF_001263275.1 Habropoda laboriosa
ATATTTAGTGGCGATTAATAGTGATCGATAGTAATTGGTGGTAAGTTATCAGTAGTAGTTAATGAGGCAGCATTGATGGTTTATAGTGAGTAGTAATTGAGTAGTATTTTGTGAGGAGGAATATAGAGTATTTGGTGAAAATTTGTAACGACTGATAGTGATAAGTCATCAATACTCTTTGATGCAGTAGCCATCCGTAGTATTTGATAAGTATAACTGATACT
>NW_017117353.1:0-224 GCF_001263275.1 Habropoda laboriosa
GAAGTTATAATTTTCTCTTTAAAAACAGTTAAAGTAGCTAAAGTCAAATTTTTCTTCATCGTATAATCTGTCTCACTCTCAAACAGACGAATCTTCCGTGTTACAAAGAATTGTAGTATCGGGGCCTCCACAACAAATACGAAACCGACAGAGGAGAATAGAGAGGGAACGGTTGGCGTAGCGTGCAAAGCCTCGGCTTCGTAAGCCGAAGGTCTCGGGTTCGA
>NW_017117354.1:0-224 GCF_001263275.1 Habropoda laboriosa
AAACGGATGCTTCCTTGCGATCCTAAGATCGCAACAGTGAAAAAAAGGAGAAAGAACGTTAACTCTTTGCACTCCTATATCAAGTCGCACTCGACATTTTTAAATTGCCAGTTTAAAGGTGTACCTACACTTCGTTCAAAATAAGAGTAACCTCGCTCTCGGACAGAGAGCGCAGCAGAGGGTAAGACGGAGAAAAACGTAGGCGGTACGGACGTTCTAGCCCT
>NW_017117355.1:0-223 GCF_001263275.1 Habropoda laboriosa
TCTAATCGTTTAAACACGTTTTACGTATCGAAACATGCAAAATAAAGAGAAAACAGTCGTTTGTAGTACTGCAAAGCGTCTCTGTAGCGAAAAAACAGCAGTATTACAGTTTATATACGTTAAAACACGTTTTACATGGCGAAGCATGCAAAATAAAGAGAAAAGTCGTTTGCAGTACTGCAAAACGTGTTTTTCGCGAGAAAACAGCAGTATTTCAGTTTCT
>NW_017117356.1:0-224 GCF_001263275.1 Habropoda laboriosa
ATTTTGAACTTCAAATAAACAATTTTTACAATTTTAATGTTAATAAAGTTACAAAAAAAAAAAATCAACATTACCACAAGTGTCACAAAAGAATTGATCTTAGTATTCCATGGTTAATCAACCCTTTAACAAAACGAAGGGAAAAAAATGTGTAATAAAAGCAAAGGAATATTTTCAAAGTTTCATCGATGAGGAGCAATTGAACGATAAAATAGTGAACGAAA
>NW_017117357.1:0-225 GCF_001263275.1 Habropoda laboriosa
CTCTCAATAATTAGTTATTAATAATTGTAGTACGTGATGTCGGGACGATACCGCATACCGTCATGTATCTTTTCGGTTTTTCTATAATTTCATAGCTTTCTACTAAATTCCCATGCAACTAACTATATGCATTTGAAAGGCAACTCCTTTAGCTAAATTCTCTTATAACTTTTATTAAAATATACGGTTTAGTTTAGGAGTTATTGAACATTATACGAGAGCGTC
>NW_017117358.1:0-224 GCF_001263275.1 Habropoda laboriosa
GTTAGTCTCGACAACGTGGGGCGCATACGACCCACGCGGCGTGAACGGAAAGTCACCGAAAATTGGTCCGGCACGGAACGTGTTAAGGAGTGCAGAGCAAATTTCGAATCGACGACTATTCTGCCCTTCGTTGAGTTCATGGGGCATCCATTCATCAAGCTTTTTCGATTTTCCAATTTCCTTCAAGTGATTAGATACAATTGTTTTACTTACATTTAGATTTT
>NW_017117359.1:0-225 GCF_001263275.1 Habropoda laboriosa
CTTCCTCGACGACCTTTACCATCTCGAGTACGGTCCCCCGGAAGCCACGTCTTCGCTCTTAATGCACGCGCGTCTAATACTCGTTGATAATGATTGAAAGGGTGTTGGGGAATATGAGGATTCAACTTTTCCTAACGCAAACGCATGTACAGGGTGTTTCGCTTAATTTTATCGGCTGAAATGTTTTTGGTATATTTGGAATCACGTGAAAACGCTTCTTACGAA
>NW_017117360.1:0-225 GCF_001263275.1 Habropoda laboriosa
TTGTCTCGATGCTTGAATAAAAGTATGAAGAAAGATGTGAATTGTATGTTTTTTAAATTAGTTGAACTCTTCGTTTCTTTTGTGGAAATTTGTTTAATAAAGAACACTGTGAGTACTTCGATCGACAGAAAATTAATGTATTGAAAGAGTAGTTTGGAAACGAGTAGGAAGAAAGATGTGACTTATGTGTTTTTTAAATTAGGTGAACCCTTAATTTCTTCTGTG
>NW_017117361.1:0-224 GCF_001263275.1 Habropoda laboriosa
GTATCGTACCGGTAAGTTAAGTGAAAATCGCAAAGAAATACTTACTCCAAGCGCGACGTTATATGTGTATATTCGCTTATTTTAACAGTAACACGGCAACAGTTTGAGTTTTGAATAACAAAGCACACCTTATATTCTGTATCAGAAAAAGTAAGATTTCATTGGTCACATTTAGCTGAAGGAAATATATTTACAGTCGAAATATTTAATTATCTGTATTTGTC
>NW_017117362.1:0-224 GCF_001263275.1 Habropoda laboriosa
AGTAACACGGCATCCAAGTGAGATATTGAGAAACCAAGCACACCTTTGTATTCGGTACCAAAAAGAGGCAAGATTTCGGTGGTCACATTTAGTTCTAGGAATTATTTTTAAATTTGAAATGTATAGCTATCTGTAACTGCCCGCACCATCGTAGAGAGGTGAAATCGACGCCGATGTCCAGAATGCACAGCAGAATCGTACGCCATTTAGAGTACGACAATTGC
>NW_017117363.1:0-225 GCF_001263275.1 Habropoda laboriosa
CCGTTGATCCTTGGGGCTTTTCTAAGCAAACGCTCGTTTGTTTGATTTATGAAGATTACGCCTTGTCGCGACTGGTCTGCAATTTCTCCTTATCGATCGTCTAGCGCGCTCGAAAGTGAGATCGTATTGTCATGTTAAAGACGGCCGCCCGGAACCGTGAAGAATGTCTCGGTTGTTGCCGCGTAGAAATGGCGCGTGGTCCATTATGCCGGAGCCGTTACATGG
>NW_017117364.1:0-225 GCF_001263275.1 Habropoda laboriosa
ATTTCGATAACGAAAGGAACGAGAGCTACGGTGTTAATGACATTTTTTTATTAGAATCATCTAACGAATACGTGATAGAAGTTTGTTGAAATCCTCACTGGACGCTCTATTTTAATTTACACAGAAATTTCAGAATTTTTCTTCTCCTCGTTTCATTTCTGGTGACAAAGAGAGGAAGAAGGTAAAGAAATTGTCTCTCTGATTCAATTAGCCTTTTTGCAACGA
>NW_017117365.1:0-225 GCF_001263275.1 Habropoda laboriosa
CCAACAGGGACTTTATTCAAGATATACAGGGTGGGTTATGTCAAATAGGCCACCTAATTATGTGCTCTGGTTATGGTGGTACGAGAAAATTTTTACACGTAATTTAAAGAGCTTCGAAGGTCTCATTTTTGAGCTACCTTCAAGGTTTTTTTGAGATTTCTATTTTGATGATACGTCAGTTTGGCTCTTTGGTACAACTGGTAATTAGATGGCAATCTGTTTATA
>NW_017117366.1:0-225 GCF_001263275.1 Habropoda laboriosa
ATGGTAAATATGTTTAGTGTGATACTTTGAGAATTATTGGAATCGAAAAGAATTGGAAGTAAGTAAGGTGACGAATTTTCTAGTTTTCTGCAAGAAATTTGAAATATCTTTATTATTCCTATTTTTGAGCTTTTGTGGACGATTGTGAAAGTTTCATCAATCTCGGTGATTATCATTTCGGGATGTCAGAAAGAGAGAGAGAGAAAAAGAAGAAGACGATGTGTT
>NW_017117367.1:0-225 GCF_001263275.1 Habropoda laboriosa
ATTTAACACTACAATGATCGGTCGGGTCAAAAATGACCCAGCAAGCAACTTTCCAAAAGTGAATTTTTGTGAAGTTTATTGAAAAATTAGATTCATAAGAATGTGTACAATAAATAGAAGTATAAACGGAGAAAGAGATTTAAAGGAAAAGTGAAATTTAACACTGGAGAACGATCGGCCGGGTCAAAAATGACCCACTAAGCTATTTTCCAAAAGTGAATTTCT
>NW_017117368.1:0-225 GCF_001263275.1 Habropoda laboriosa
AGGCAGCAAATAAATACCATTTACCCCGTTATTTTGTTCACCACCCACGTGAATCAGAGAATTGCCTCCCCTATTCTACACGTTGTCTGAAAAGTTTGTCTTTTCCCGAAAGAATGATACGTCGATCGAAGAAAATTTCGGTGTTCTCGATCCTCTTGGCAATTACTAATAACGGGAATATCAAGGCGTTTTACTTGGGGTTGTTCGCGCAATAAAATACGATTA
>NW_017117369.1:0-225 GCF_001263275.1 Habropoda laboriosa
GGTTAATAACAATTAATTACTTGATGGCGAATATTTGCATCGATGGTATGCATGTCTCACTGATCAAGTTAACAGTGGTTGTTATGAAACTCGAGCGCGTGTTATAAAAAAAAACTAACCTGATGCAGGACAAGGGAGCAACAAACAGTGGTTGATATATGATTTTCGTATGTAATAACGGTTAATTTAATTTTTTGTTGATAAAGAGGTAGCAATAAATAAAGT
>NW_017117370.1:0-225 GCF_001263275.1 Habropoda laboriosa
TTTTTGGAAATATTTCTATTTAGTGTCTCCTTTTTCTTTAGGGGGTGCCACTGCCGTTCATAAGTATTAGGCCACCCGTTATGTTCGCGTAGAAAGTGTTGTATGATTTCAATTACATTTCCCCGCCAAAATTAGTATCACACATTAATAAAACTATACATATGTACTTACTCGTTCTACTTTGACATTCTAGGACGAGTAATTCTTTTTTAGTATCTCAATAAT
>NW_017117371.1:0-225 GCF_001263275.1 Habropoda laboriosa
TTCGCGTGGCCCATCGGATCAAAGCGTGCGAAGTAACACACACGTATATACACACAGAGAGAGGGAAGAAGGGGATGAAGCGTTAGCTAGCGATCTTATCGAGATCACGAAGAGGCAAGTTTAGAGGGGTCGGGCGGGCGAGCAGAGACGAAGGAATACGGAGGGAGGAGGAGGATACAGCGGTCACGAAGCGAGAGATAATAAAATTAAAGCGATCGATCCCAG
>NW_017117372.1:0-225 GCF_001263275.1 Habropoda laboriosa
ATGTGGAATTTTGATGTTGGTGTTGCATTTCGGAAGTGAAAATCGGAGTCCGTTTTTTCCTTGCTTTGAGATATCTCAGATTTGACTTTGAGACATTTTAAGCGAACGTCCCTTACTTTAGTATTTTTAACGATGAAAAGAAGACACTGAGCTCTCGCTTTGATTCTCTATTTCGGAAATTAGACTTACGCTACTTTGAGAGAGGAGAATCTCAAATCTCGATCA
>NW_017117373.1:0-225 GCF_001263275.1 Habropoda laboriosa
CAATTTTCATTTCGAAAAGAATTCAATTTCAAGAGAATTTAATGTCAATTTTAATTTTCAAAAGAATTCAATTTTCATTTTCATTTTCAGAAGAATTTGATTTCAATTTTCAATTTCACAAGAATCTAACTTCAATTTTCAAAAGAATTCAGTTTTTATTTTAATTTTCGGAAGAATGCAGTTTCAATTTACATTTTCAGAAGAATTCAATTTCAATTTTCATTC
>NW_017117374.1:0-225 GCF_001263275.1 Habropoda laboriosa
TGATCAACATACTAAACTTTAGAATTTCATAAATTGGATTGTTTGAACAAAATTCTGATTAACAAGGAATGATTTATAAACTGCATAGATTATTTTGCAAGAAACACTTGTTGCGACAAGTATGTGCAATTAGGAAATTTCATACAAGCCCTCATCAATACCTTTCATCGTATTCGTATTTGTGACGATAAATTTGGCTGGGAACGCTGGATCGAGTTTCGTTCC
>NW_017117375.1:0-224 GCF_001263275.1 Habropoda laboriosa
CTATCCCCTAGCCGACGATATAGGTGCACATTCGCATCGTTTAACAGTAACAAGGCAACTGTGTGAGATATTGAAGAACCAAGCACAACTTCTTTTTGGGTACCAAAAAGAGGCAAGATTTCGTTGGTCACATTTAGTTCTAGAAACTATTTTTCACGTGGAAATATTTAATTATCTGTGTTTGCCCCCAACACCTTAGTTCTAAAATACGACACCGTCGTCCA
>NW_017117376.1:0-225 GCF_001263275.1 Habropoda laboriosa
ATTATTTCTAGCAAGTGTCTTCGTAATGCATTAGAAGGAATTGTACCGGAAATACTAGAATTAGATATCTTGCAATTGTAAAATTTATTTCGAAGTTGATTCTAACTTATAACCGCTTAAAAATGAAAACAAATTAATAAATGTTTAATAGTGCAAGTTTGTCGTTCATTTTCTTGCAACATTATCCAGGTAATTATTCCTAACCAGCTTTCCATCAACTATTTT
>NW_017117377.1:0-224 GCF_001263275.1 Habropoda laboriosa
TCGCAACAAAACAGCAGTATTTCAGTTTATATTTGTTATATCACATTTTATGTGGCAATACATCAAAATAAAGAGAAAACAGTCGTGTGCAGGTCTGCAAAAGGTGGTTTGTCTTGAGAAACCAGTAGTATTTAGGTTTATATTCGTTAAAAGACATTTTGCGGTGTGAAATATGCATAATAAAGAGAAAACAGATGTTTGCAGTACCGCAAAACGTCTATGTG
>NW_017117378.1:0-224 GCF_001263275.1 Habropoda laboriosa
TCGATACTGAAATACTGCGGTTTTCTCGCGAAAAACCCGGTTTGCAGTACTGCAAACGAATGTTTTCTCTTTATTTTGCATGTTTCACCATACAAGACGTGTTTAAACGAATAGAAATTGAAATACTGGTGTTTCCTCGCGAAAAACACGTTTTGCAGGAACGCAAACGACTGTTTTCTCTTTATTTTGCATGTTTCACCATACAAAACGTGTTTAAACGAATA
>NW_017117379.1:0-225 GCF_001263275.1 Habropoda laboriosa
TCCATGTTATTCACCCTTGGAATAGGAATTAAGTTTTACGTTCGAGGAAGTTGCTCCCTTCTTGGGAATTCCCCACTCTACGATAGTATTCGTCGAATAATTTTCGAGACTGATATATTAAATGGTACCACATGAAATTACCAACGTGTCACAAGAAAAAAAAAGGAAAGAAAAAATGGCATTATAAAATAGTCTTATTCACCCTTGGAGTGGTAATTAATTTTT
>NW_017117380.1:0-225 GCF_001263275.1 Habropoda laboriosa
TTTAAAACGACAAATAGTTGTTTCCAACGAGGGACCATTTGAGACGATGCCATAAACCCCTCTACAGGAAACACCTAACAAGCGGAATAGTGTACGATTTCGAAATATATGTGTAGTAATGAGATTGATTGAGCATTTGCCAAAATATCAAAACTACAAGCTTTCCCTAACAACTGATTTACTTCATTGGAGATAGTTGTAAAATTAAAACAACTGGGAATATTC
>NW_017117381.1:0-225 GCF_001263275.1 Habropoda laboriosa
GTTGTGACAGTGAACTGAAAATTTATAAAATTCGTACTCGTTTCTGAGACGTCTGTAATTTAAGGATCAAAATTACCTCTAAATAATATATTACAATATTGAATAAAAACAATGTCTTCATAATGTCATATAGAAAAAATTAAAATTCTCTGTTTTAATGGAAATAGTGTGCCATTCACTGTCAAATGAAGATACTCAAAGCTGGGATCTTTCAAAGTTCTCCAC
>NW_017117382.1:0-224 GCF_001263275.1 Habropoda laboriosa
TGTTAATTTGTTCAGTTAGACATGGATACCATCGATTAAAATATACGCCATCAACTAATTAATAGTTATTAACCACCGCAATGTCAACCGCGGCTTAGAGGACAGTAAACAGCAGTATTTCAGTTTGTATTCGTTAAAACTCGTTTACCGTGGCGAAACACGCAAAATTCAGAGAAACCAGTCGTGTGCAGCACGGCAAAACGTGGTTGGTCGCGAGAAAACAG
>NW_017117383.1:0-225 GCF_001263275.1 Habropoda laboriosa
TTTTTCATTTTTCAGACCTCAAAGAAGGAAAATAAAAACGTTCATAAATGTTCAAATTTTTTTTTCGTTTCCAAGGAAAATGTTTGGTTCTCGAAAGTTTCTCCGGAAAAGTGTGCCAAAGTAGTCGGTCGATCGAAAGATTTTCACCTGTGTTTGTATCCTTCTGCAACGATTCGCCGCGATTAAACGTGGATAAGATTAATTGCAGGTCCGACGAACGCCACT
>NW_017117384.1:0-225 GCF_001263275.1 Habropoda laboriosa
TTGGATACATATAGCTGATGGAATTATTTTTAAAGACGAAACATTTAATTATCTGTATTTTCCACCACATCCTAGTTTCAAAACTGGACGCCGGAGACCAGAATGCATAGCAGAAATGTATTCCATTAGGAGTATGATTATCATCCCGGTACGTTACGTGAGAGTCGACAAGAAAAATTATGTCCATGCGCGCAATTAAATGTGTTTATTCGCTTTGTATAATGG
>NW_017117385.1:0-225 GCF_001263275.1 Habropoda laboriosa
GTGATCACTTGTTTGAAATTTCGAGTTCGAAGGTGCATGTAAAATGAAAGTTCTTTTTTAATACGAAAAGGATTAGGTTTTTGATAATAGAAGGGTCATTCGATAAGTTAAGAGTCGAAGAATTGTAGTTTAAAGTCATGTTTAAATAAGGTGTTCAAATTGTTGAAACTCATAAGTCAACAATTTAGAACAGCTGTTTGGCAATTATTTCAATATGCAGAAAAA
>NW_017117386.1:0-224 GCF_001263275.1 Habropoda laboriosa
TGTAATACTGCTGTTTTCCTGCAACAAACCCGTTTTGCTGTACGGCAAACGAATGTTTACTCTATATTTTGCATGATTCGCCACGAAAACGTGTTCTTACGAATGTAAACTGTAATACTGCTGTATTCTCGCTACAAAGACGTTTTGCAGTACTGTAAAACGACTGTCTCACTTTTATTTTGTATATTCCGCCATGTAAAACGTGTTTTAACGAATATAAACTG
>NW_017117387.1:0-225 GCF_001263275.1 Habropoda laboriosa
TAGCCTCTAGATGTGCTCTGTCCATCGCTGCACTTTTCGTATGCCCATTCATTAGTATTAAGACAATTATAGATGCAAAAGCTGTACTTACTTCACTTTCTTCAAAAAATTAGACGAAGACGAGCAAGAATCTTCAATAGTTTTTACTTCAATCGGTGTGCGTGTTTTGCATAGGTCACCTAGCATTGCATCATGTGACAAAAGGAAGAATTGTTTATGCTTTTC
>NW_017117388.1:0-225 GCF_001263275.1 Habropoda laboriosa
TGACCTCCTTGTAATAGACAATAAAGAACATACATGTAGTATAATTGAAACGACTGTGGTATGAGAGCATAGCAATAGTCTTCTGGAAGCGGCGCGCATCAAGAGAGAGAAATATAATCTCCTCGAAATTCTTAATAATATCCAGGCTAAATATAATTTACAGGATATACCTAGGGTCCTATCATTCGTGGTAGACGCGAGAGGAGGGTGGCCTCCCTCGAACAA
>NW_017117389.1:0-225 GCF_001263275.1 Habropoda laboriosa
AATCGTGGTACAGTACGACCGATGTGACACGATCTGGCGATATACTGGGTGGGCTATGTAAAGGAGGCCAAATAATTATCTTCTCCGTGTATGATTCGTAGAAGAAAATTTTTGTATGTAATTCGAATTTGCTTCAAACAGCTTCGAACTATTTTTTCCCTTTTTTTTTTTTCAGGGTCATACGTGCATAATAATGCGATCTTAGCGTGATTTTGGACAATTAAT
>NW_017117390.1:0-225 GCF_001263275.1 Habropoda laboriosa
GTTTGTGTATTATGTGAATTAAAAAGGACACGCAATTGGGTTAGGTTAGGTTATGAAAATTTGTGTTTCGTGCAGGGTGTTTAAAAAAAATGTTAACACTTATGTGGAGGTAACTCTTTTAGAGAAACGGAAATGATAACATAATATATAAAATTAACAAAAAAAAGAAATGTTTTAGCTTTTGAAGAACATTTTTTTCAAAAAACAGGAAATCCTTTAGTTTCA
>NW_017117391.1:0-224 GCF_001263275.1 Habropoda laboriosa
CTCCAAATGGAGTATGATTCTGCTATGAATTCTGTACATCGGCGCCGAATTTTCGAACTACCAGGTGGGAGAAAACACAGACAACTAAATATTTCGACTTTATAAATAATTCCTTCAGATAAATGTATAAAATAAATTTTACAATTTTTCGACCACGAATGTAAAGGTGTGCTTGGTTCTTCAATATCTCACACGGTTGCCGTGTTACTGTTAGACGAAGCGAA
>NW_017117392.1:0-224 GCF_001263275.1 Habropoda laboriosa
TGTATTCGCCTCGTTTAACAGTAACACGGGAACCGTTTGATCTATTGAAATAACAAATCGCACGGTTGTATTCGGTACCAAAAAAAGGTAAGATTTCGTTGGGAACATTTAGTTGTAGGAATTATTGTTATAGACGATAATTATATTTATCTGTATTTGCCCCCACCATCAAAATTTGACGCCGTCGTCCAGAATGCATAGCAGAATCGTATGCCATATAGAGT
>NW_017117393.1:0-225 GCF_001263275.1 Habropoda laboriosa
AAAGATTATTATAAAATGATTCACGATGAAATGGAAAATCACGAGAATATACAGGGTGTCTCCGAAAATGTGGGCATAACTTCGGGGATAGATTCAGTACGCTAAAATAAGAAAAAAAGCTCATATGAACATATGCCCTATATGATCTTGTTTCCGAATTACAGCCGTTTTTATGTGAAATCTGTTATTTAACCAGTTAACTGTGGAATTTAGTTTTAAAAATCC
>NW_017117394.1:0-225 GCF_001263275.1 Habropoda laboriosa
TAGATTCGTCTACCACCTTTCGTTCATTCTTTCTATCTTCCAGTCTTCCTTATATTCTGAACTCTGAGGATTCTTCGTGTTATCCCCTAGGCTTTCAGTTTGTTTCACTGACTTTTTTTTACCGAACACCGAATGACTTGAGCGAAATTAGGTAATTGTCATATGTTAGGAAAATTTTGTTAGAAATATCGAAAATGAGGTATATTAGGTCGCCTACAGTACAGA
>NW_017117395.1:0-225 GCF_001263275.1 Habropoda laboriosa
TTCATTTCAGAGTATTAATTTCTCTTAGTATACTCAAATCTACGCTACCAAATTCCTTCGAATATAGTTAAAATTCATCATAAATTATTAATTTTCAATTACACCTGCATTTACAAAGCACACAAAGATTCATTCGAACCCCCAAAAAATCCTGCTGCATTTCATATTTCCCAAAATTTTCACTTCACCTCGTCCCGGCGTTCGCCAAGTTCCCGCTTTCGCGAA
>NW_017117396.1:0-225 GCF_001263275.1 Habropoda laboriosa
CAGACTTCCCCTTAAGCAAAGAGAGTGTAGTGGGGGTGGAGACTCCGCCCCGTTAAGGAAAATTAATGTAGTGGGGGGTGGAGACTCCGCCCCATTAAGGAAATACAGTGTAGTGGGGGTGGAGACTCCGCCCATTGAGCGAAAACAGCGTAGTGGGGGTAAAGGCTCCGTCCCGTTGAATGAAGACAGTGTAGTGGGGGTGGAGACTCCGCCCCTTACCGCTCA
>NW_017117397.1:0-225 GCF_001263275.1 Habropoda laboriosa
GAAAATCTCCTTCATAATTCTTCCCGCAACCTTGGATTTGCTCCTTCCAATTTTATTTCTCTACTTCTTTTTTTTTAACGCATGTAGAGAGAGAAGAATAACTTTTCAAAGGTTTGCTTAATGTTTTCACTCCTTGTGATCGTATAAAAATTAACATGGCACCTTCTACGCTCCACCACCAGAGGGACGGGACGTTGACCTTTCTCGCTAGTGCTCGCTAAGGCT
>NW_017117398.1:0-225 GCF_001263275.1 Habropoda laboriosa
CACTGTGTCTTGTTTATTAAAAGTGTGTCTTACATAGCGTTATATATTTTTCTTTTCATATTCGAAATCTACACGAAAAAACTGATTCAGTAAACACCGTTTTATACTTAAATACTGTCTTTGTAGATAGGTATATGTATATTTATATGGTGATTGGATTGTGTATATGTATATGGTCCAATTTGCTGGCCAGCTCACTCGTCGGACATAAACGCTTTAGATTTT
>NW_017117399.1:0-225 GCF_001263275.1 Habropoda laboriosa
TTCTTCTTTTTTTTCTATCGCACCGTGTAGCATCTGCATAAATTCGTGAACAATCCGCGAAGAGTAAAAATATGTATCTTTCATTTTTGACTTTCGCTTCTACCTTTCGCGTGAGAAAGGATGCAAAGGAGAAGAAACAGTTTCGATGAAGCTTCGACGTATACGCGATTCAATTAGGCGTGCAAATGTTTCGTGACCGTGGTATCGTCAAAGGGGACGGACGAA
>NW_017117400.1:0-225 GCF_001263275.1 Habropoda laboriosa
ACCAGAGATACCATCCATTTCGAAAATCATTTTAGAACCGTCTCGCTTCCTCTCGCCTATTCTATAACCACGGGTACGTGATCCTCGTGCGAAAAGAGGCTGGTCGTGATACATGTATAGATGCAGGGGTACGAAGAGAGGTGAGAAGATAAAAATTCGACATCGCCAGACAGCGAGGAGCGAGAGAGGAGACGAAATATCGCGATTCCTGGACACCAGTCAACT
>NW_017117401.1:0-225 GCF_001263275.1 Habropoda laboriosa
GGGCCTCCTGCTGATCTAAAATAAAAAAACCAGGAAGAATCTTAATCGGTATAGATCTGGCTACGGTCTGAACGAAAATAAAATAAAAATATCGATTATTTACAAAATGGCAGCATTTCGAATTTAGATTATCGATTTTCTTCATATTTTGCCGTCTTTAGCGTGTTAAAAGAATAAGAAAAAAACGACAGATGTTAAAAATTTTGATTCGTGCGATAACAAGAT
>NW_017117402.1:0-225 GCF_001263275.1 Habropoda laboriosa
TAACTTAAATTTAGAAAACTAAAAATCAAAATTTTTACGCAATCTTTCCTTACGCGTATACCAAAAATAAACTTTAATAGCAAATTCACAGCAAATTCGTAACAATCAATCAGCAAAGTAAACGAAAATATAATAATTTTTCCTTTTTCCCCGCTTTTCGTACGACTACACAACACAGTGGTGTGCACATCGCGATGTGCACAATCAAATCACCGTTCAAGACCC
>NW_017117403.1:0-225 GCF_001263275.1 Habropoda laboriosa
ACGAATACACTTAATCCAGCGTTGTTTCCATTGCACAACACAGTGTTCTAGCTCTTCCTTCGACATACTTTTCAGCACCCTCGTCAATTCTCGTTTTATTGCTTTGTATCCTCAGAGCACTCCCCTCGCGTGATATTTTTGACTTTTGGGAAGAAGTCACATGGGACGAGATCAGGGGAATAGGGTAGATGATCAAGGACAGTGACATTAAATTATCGTTTGATG
>NW_017117404.1:0-225 GCF_001263275.1 Habropoda laboriosa
ACATTCTGGACATAGTATTTCTTTGCTACTTTCACATAACAGACGGTGGCAATTCTCGTACTCTAAATGGAGTACATTTCAGCTACGCAATCCGGACATCGGCGTCGAATATGCGAACTACGATGTGCATATCGGCGTCGATTTTTCTCTCAACGATGGTGAGGACAGATACAGATAACTATATATTTCGAATTTAAAAATAATTCGTAAAACAAAATGTGACCA
>NW_017117405.1:0-225 GCF_001263275.1 Habropoda laboriosa
GAAATATGAAGTCTAACTCGACGTGGAATTCCGCAGAGGGAGAGAAACGGAGATCCGGAGGATGGAAAAAGGGAGAGAGAGTGGCTATGGTGAAACACGTACAGCGCGTAGAGAGGAAACTACTGCGTGGAATACAAATGGCACCGTTGCTATCATATTCAAATTACGCAGCGATATGTATTTAATGGCTGCCAGCGAATTGTCGTATCAATGCGATCTTAAATG
>NW_017117406.1:0-225 GCF_001263275.1 Habropoda laboriosa
AGAGAGAGAGATAACCAACGGGTCTCCTAATCCGATCTTTCACTTACGATTAAATTGACTTTGTACACATTCTGCTTTTGGAGAAATTTCTGACCGTGATTGAACAAGAATGGGAGGAACCTCGTGGTTTTCTATACTCTCCTCCTGTTTCGTATACGGTGCGTGTAGAGTAAAGAGATAAGACTCACCGAAAACGGGGCTGAGATCGGATCTCGCAGACGTCTT
>NW_017117407.1:0-225 GCF_001263275.1 Habropoda laboriosa
ACGTGAAAATCGCGAAGAACTACTATCGCCTATCCGACGTTATAGGTGTATATTCCCATCGTTTAACAGTAACATGGGAACCGTTTGAGCTATTGAAGAACCAAGCACACCTTTTTATTCGTTATTAAAAAATGCTAAGATTTCGTTGGTCAAATTTAGTTTTATGAATTATTTTTAATGTCGAAATATTTAGTTATCTCTATTTGCCCCACCATCGTATTTCGA
>NW_017117408.1:0-225 GCF_001263275.1 Habropoda laboriosa
TTCCGCCACACGGATGTATCAAAAACTGTCGAAGACGTTCAAAGATTCCTGGTGTATTCTGAATTTCTTCCCTTCGAAATACTCGAAAACCGGATTAACGCTGAAATTCGGAATAAGGAATTTTTGAACGTCCTCGACAATCTTTGAAACGCCGATGCGAAGTATATACTGTTCTATACATAGATACATAATAGATTCCTCCGTCACAATCGAAAAGCGTCTATA
>NW_017117409.1:0-225 GCF_001263275.1 Habropoda laboriosa
ATGGTCGTATAAGCGTACAATTTGTCCAGAAAATACAATCGTTTACTTTCTTACTTGTCCTGGAGGTAGCGGTTCGGCGGGTACGTCGCGATGGTCGGTAAAGGAAAAACTGTCCAGAGGTGTAGGCGTACTGAGTTTTTATATTGTTAGGACAGAGAGACAGAAGTAGCGATAGATAAAGATAGAAGTGGAGAAAGTGGTGGAAACGGAAAATTCGTTCGTCCT
>NW_017117410.1:0-225 GCF_001263275.1 Habropoda laboriosa
ATCTGCAACAACTGCAAGAGGACGGGAAGGCCACACCAGCACACGGTAACGGACAAGAACTGCCCAGCGTACGTGGGAGCAATAAATCAAGTACTCTCACGAACCGACTATGGATATTAACGCCAAGTCAACTGTAGCGGCACTTAAAATAGCCCAAATAAATATGCGTAGAGCGCAAACCGTCACACTAGAAATTAACAGTGCCATAGTAAAAGAAAACTTCGA
>NW_017117411.1:0-224 GCF_001263275.1 Habropoda laboriosa
AAATATTTCGACTTTAAATATAATTCCTTCAGCTAAATGTATCCAACGAAATCTTACAATTATATGAACCCGAATATAAAGGTGTGTTTATTATTCAAAGGTCAAACGGTTCCGGCCTTACTGTTAAGCGAAGCGAATATACATCTATAACGTCGGCTAGGCGATAGTAGATCTCCGCGACACTCACATAACATACTGCGGCGATATTCGTACTGCAAATGGTG
>NW_017117412.1:0-225 GCF_001263275.1 Habropoda laboriosa
CAACGCGTGCTTAACCCTTTCATTCACAATGCACCATCTATTCCCACGCGAATCTCTGGTAACATTGCGACATTTTGGGAAACGTTTGACGATTATATCAAGTTATGTTACAGATTATATTAGTACACTACGGACATTAATGTAGGGATATATTATTTAAACTGTCTCTGTTTTTTTGATAGGAATACTGTTTTATTTCTGAATACACTTCGTTCTTACAATCCT
>NW_017117413.1:0-225 GCF_001263275.1 Habropoda laboriosa
TTCTACCGCTCGCCCTGGCTTTACGAGCCAGCGATTCTCCAAGGATCTACGTCCAAAACTACTCAAGTAACCACTGTATTCTGTCGGTCATTCTATCACATCGAACATATTGTTTTAGAAATGATTAAAATTTGATTCCTAATCAAACTGGAACAACTATGGAAACAAAATACGACAAATTATCTTCTTCTCCAGACAACTAATTGCAATCTGTCAAGTTTGTGT
>NW_017117414.1:0-225 GCF_001263275.1 Habropoda laboriosa
TTATTTTGTATTTCCATGCACCACAGTTTCATTAATATCAGTGATTATCACTTCGCTACGTTCTCTTATAAGTATTAATTATTTTCCTTCTTTGTTAATTTCAAATTTGTTACGTGTAAGTCAATAAATGTTTAATTGCAAAGAACGAAATTTGATTTGATTTATATAGGAATTCTTTCAGTCGTCCTTTTACAAATTTCGCAGGATAAAAGTGCGACACGATAA
>NW_017117415.1:0-225 GCF_001263275.1 Habropoda laboriosa
TCTAACATCTTCGTGCAAACAACGAATTAGTATTCAAACAGATCGGTACATCAAACGACTAACGATCGAGGATTAAACATCTAACAAAAATTTCCCACCAAACTACAATAATTTCTGTAACCCCGCGCATCAATCCCCAAGAAACCCACCACACGATCCCTCCTCAAACAATCCCAATCTCAAGTACCCCGCGTAACAATCACCGAACGTAGAAAAACGCGAAGA
>NW_017117416.1:0-225 GCF_001263275.1 Habropoda laboriosa
ATTACAGAAGAAATTACTTGAGGGGAATAAAATTGTTTGAGTTTGATGCTTAGTGTCTCGCTTAGTGTCCTAATAGGAAATAAAATTTATAATCATGGTTATTTCGTGACTAAATTTCTTAACCTTTTTCACCAGTCTTCGCCAAGGCTCCTATATTACGCAAAGTTTCATTATTTTTTGAATTTTCGGATTGCCTAACCTTCCTTATAAGTAGGCACTAACCTG
>NW_017117417.1:0-225 GCF_001263275.1 Habropoda laboriosa
AAAATTTCTAATTTTTGATGTTATCATTGCAAATTTGATTACTTTAAGTCAGCTTATCTAATTTTTAATGTTATTGTTGCAAATTTGATTACTTGAAGTCAGTACTGTCAGCAGTATATAACAAGAAATCACTTTCAAAGTGGGTCGAAAGCAGAAATTTGAAATATCATTGTTCTTTGATAGTTTATGCTCGGATTCAACAGACTTGCAACCAGAAAAACGAAA
>NW_017117418.1:0-225 GCF_001263275.1 Habropoda laboriosa
GAAGAACCAAGCACACCTTTATATTCGGGATCAAAAAATTAGAAGATTACGTTTGTCAGATTTCGTTTTAGGTATTATAATTAACATTGAAGTATTTAAGTAGCTGTATTTTCCCCCAACATCGTAGTTCGAAAATTCGGCGCAGAAGTCCAGAATGCACAACAGAATCATACTCTATTTGGAGTACGAGTATCGCCGCAGTATGTTAAGTGAATGTCGCGAAGA
>NW_017117419.1:0-225 GCF_001263275.1 Habropoda laboriosa
TTGTGAACTAATGACGAGTTAACTCGTCTTCCATAAATTAATTAGATTTGATCAGGTTAGATGCTAGAGGAATTACTATTTTTGCTGCTTCCTTAACACAAACGATATCTCTTCAAATAAACTAGTACTTTCTAAGTATTTGTGAACCAATGACGAGTTAACTCGTCCTCCACAGATTAAGTAGATTTAATCAGGTTAGATGTTAAAAAAATGGCAATTTTGCTG
>NW_017117420.1:0-225 GCF_001263275.1 Habropoda laboriosa
CTGTTATCAAGTTTACGTTCCTTAACATTATCTTAAACGTTTATTGTCTAGGTTCATATGTCGCGTTAGAAACAAAAATTATTGCACATAAGGTCTTAGGTCCTTAACCCTTTCGCGACTAGCGCCGATTATATCCGGCATCCACTAAATGCTTCACTTTGGCTAGCGCCGGTTATATCCGGCATCCACTAAGCGCGTCGCATTGGCTCCCCCCCCCACCACTCC
>NW_017117421.1:0-225 GCF_001263275.1 Habropoda laboriosa
CTCATAAGAGTAGCACAATATCACGCGCACAACTTAAACACCAACAAACTTTCTGCTATGGTACTGATAGATCTACAAAAAGCCTTCGACTCGGTATGGCACAACGGACTTATATACAAATTAATCAAAACAGGCCTTCACCCCGCCCTTATCAAGCTCGTACATCGGTACCTAACCGACCGCCTCTCATTCGTTAAAATTGCCAATGAAAAATCCCAACTGGCC
>NW_017117422.1:0-225 GCF_001263275.1 Habropoda laboriosa
TAATTATTGAAATATGAAGCTTTTCTTGTCTGGACTTAGATTAAAGAAAGAAAGTTCAGGCAAAGTATGAAAATTAAAGAATGCGAAAATTAATACGTTTAGGAGACTATTCGACGCTGATATTTAGTATCCGTTAGACTCATCGCGAAGAAATTCAAATCTCGCGAGTACACAGATACTCAAATATTCGAGTTCGAATTGAGTAGTTATCTGAGTGCTCAGATA
>NW_017117423.1:0-225 GCF_001263275.1 Habropoda laboriosa
CATCTTTCGATGCCTGTCGGTTGTTTCTCCATCATCCGATTTCAATGAAACTTTCAACACGTATGCAAAACGCATTTTCATTACAAGCTCAGATAAAAAAGTTGTAAACAGCAATCTTCACAATTTTCTTCGCAATATTTTCAAAATTTTTTACACACATCATCTATGTAGTAGGGGAGACTACTAGTGTGGGTCGTCCTTAGAAGGACTCAGGGTGCCTCAGCT
>NW_017117424.1:0-225 GCF_001263275.1 Habropoda laboriosa
TGTCTTGATCTGGTGCAGGGTTGAAATCCTCGAGGCCACGCGATCGTCCGTCGAGGAAATTTTCCAAAGCATCCTTTTTCCGTTTCTTGGACGATTCATTCGTTGTCTTCTCCATACCGGTCACGTATCACGCTGCGCGTAAATTACACTATATAACTGATACGACCGATACATTTTCAAAGAGACTCGTCCGCACGTACCTTGAGTCACGATATCTCCCCTTAA
>NW_017117425.1:0-225 GCF_001263275.1 Habropoda laboriosa
GGATCTCTCGGGATGACGACGAGCAATTAGGTAGATCTGCGATTTTCTACGGTGTCAGTTTTTACATTGTGTATCGTAATTAATACTTAGGTCTACGATTTCTTGCACTGAAATCCTTCTTGAATCGCAGTAACAGTTAACCATAAACTTCGATTTCCGATTCCTGTACTCAGTCTTAATTATGTATTTCACATCTCACGTCTGCTTTAATTGTTCAATCGTAAG
>NW_017117426.1:0-225 GCF_001263275.1 Habropoda laboriosa
ATCAAAAATTCACGGCCCCTTCGAAATGCCCCTCTTTAGCCATTCAGCAGGCATTACAACGACGTTCTTCTGATTAGGGGATGTAAAGGTGCACTGGAGATTGAATAACTCCGTTCGCTGGAGCAACTGGACCTTTCGAAGGGAGGTATTTTTTAGTTCTGCTTGCGGCTTGGGATCTCTTACCACGAATCGTGGTTTGTTTAGAAAGGTTAGGATGGCGTAATG
>NW_017117427.1:0-225 GCF_001263275.1 Habropoda laboriosa
TTCGAAGCACAAGCAACAAGAAACTGCATCGTTAATCCCAGAATCAACTTTTTCACCTCAAAGGTACCCAGAAACCATGAAAAATATTCACCAGTCTATTCGTCAATTCTGATGTAAATTCATCGATTCTAAATCGCTAAGAAAGGTCAAGCTTGTTAATGCCAAAAGCATGCATAATGTGGAACCACGTCGTTAAGACTCGTTTCCACTTCAGAGTTAAACGAA
>NW_017117428.1:0-225 GCF_001263275.1 Habropoda laboriosa
TAATAGCTCGTTTGTTTGTTTCCTTTCAAATGGGCATTAAGCATTTCGAAGGTTGTTTTCGCGGAATCGACGCTCTAGAAACGTGTGCTTTTTTTAGAGGGTTCAGCGAGAGGAGCCAGATTTTTCGAAAACGGAAGGTAAATTATTATCTGTGCAGTGTATCGAAGTCTCGTTCGCTCGTTATAATTTCTAGCTTTGCTCCTTCGTCTTCGTTAAAAGTGTAGT
>NW_017117429.1:0-225 GCF_001263275.1 Habropoda laboriosa
GCCGGGGATGCACTGGTGAGAGCTAATAAAATTAGCCAGCATTTTAGTAGCAGGCTTTTCTGCTATGCCGCTATTAACCTGATTACTTTACCTGTCAGCGGATGAAAATCTGATCTTTTGTAATCGGATACACGACAAATTTACAATTGAATTAACGCGTTTGTTGTTCAGAATGGAAAAACTGCAGAAAAGAATTTGTTTGAGCTGTTACGCGTTAATATAATA
>NW_017117430.1:0-224 GCF_001263275.1 Habropoda laboriosa
GGTCCTTCAATATCTCACACGATTGCCGTGTTACTGTTAAACCAAGCGAATATACACATATAAAGTCGCACATGGTTATAGTAGTTGTGTGCGACCTTCACATATCATACTGAGACGATTCTCGTCTTCGAAATGGCGTACGGTTCTGCTATGCATATTGAACGCCGGCATCCAATTTTCGAACTACGATGGTGGGGGAAAATACAGATAATTAATTATTTCGA
>NW_017117431.1:0-225 GCF_001263275.1 Habropoda laboriosa
ATATTCAGGAACGCGAAGAAAATTATCGGAATCTCGAGTTGCAGCTGAACAAATAGTTAATCATACTTTACGTAAAAATCAGCATATGTTGTATCGAAAGAAGAAATTAGAAGGCCGTGAAATTTTCTAACTTTGAACCTCCAATTATTTCCAGCTGCATCTCCGAGGAATAGTATAAAAGAAAAAAAACGCAACCGACTGACACGATTTCACAAGCCAAGGTTT
>NW_017117432.1:0-225 GCF_001263275.1 Habropoda laboriosa
GTAGTGAATCATGGAACGCAGATTGAGCCACGAGGGTAGATTGATGTGTCAAGAAGGGTATATTTGGTAGTAAATTGAAAATGAGGGATTCTGAGTGTAAATAGAAGTATGAATAGAGAGCTGAGTAGAAACGAACAATAGTAGATGGAGCGAGTTCCTTCGTTTTCATACTCATTTCAGTGTAAGAGGTAAAAGGAAGAAAGCAACTGATTACTGTGTGATTAA
>NW_017117433.1:0-225 GCF_001263275.1 Habropoda laboriosa
GCTCTCGAATATTTTATTGTACCGTCTTCACTGTTAGACGCTGGTTAATGTTTCGCTGGTTAATGTGTGACTGTTTCGAACGACTCTGTTACCGAATGACTACTTTAGCAGCCTGGTGGGTTGCTGCTGAAGTCTGTGACACGCTGATTGGTTGCAAGAAAACATTCTAATTGCCAAATTTATTGTTGGACGTTGAACTTGTTTCGATTTTGCTTTCGTATAATA
>NW_017117434.1:0-225 GCF_001263275.1 Habropoda laboriosa
CCTCGAAGAAACGCACACACGAGAGGAGCGTCATATTCAGCCTGATATACGGTCACACCTCTCCTCTCTCCGGTCTCTCGACGTTATTTGACTAATAAACTTCTTCGTTTAGGAAGGGGTCTCCTTCTCGCCGATCGAGATACTGTTTCCCGATTTCGTCTCTCTCTCTCTCTCTCTCTCTGCCGTACCTCGTCGATACGGCTCTCTTTGACGCGCACGTTGACA
>NW_017117435.1:0-225 GCF_001263275.1 Habropoda laboriosa
TGGTAGATTAAGAATTATGTTCTTTAAGTGCGTACACCACCCTGAAATGTCTAAATATAGGTACAAGTTTGGGAATTATTTTCGTAGGTAACTACTAAATGAAAAATTTCAATTTTTTTAGAGAATGTATATGTAACTTCTAACTTTTTCTCACAATTTTAGAAAGTAAAAATGTTAAAAAATGAAGGAGTTATTGTGAAATTACTCCTGGCAAGGATTGGAACG
>NW_017117436.1:0-225 GCF_001263275.1 Habropoda laboriosa
TTGAGGTGTTCTAAACCGTAGAAGAATATCTATTAGCTCGCTCTGCACTGTCGGGCCGACCCTATGAGTGTCGTTCAACGAAATGCCCGTGTTTGATTTTGCCGAACCATCGATTACAACACGAAGTTTCGTTGTTGCACTCTCTTCTTTGATAACGGCGTGATGAGGCAAATAAAAGCTTGCTGCTGATTCTTCTACTTGCGGAGTTGCGATTCGCGACATATG
>NW_017117437.1:0-225 GCF_001263275.1 Habropoda laboriosa
TCGCTCGAAAGTTTTCTGAAACGTCGTAAAACAACGTAGAGCCGTGCTTTATTCCAGGTGTATACGTTTGACTTGTTGCCAATAGGCATGCCAAGTAGGCACGCACAGAAATGACCGAAGATGGTGTTAGAAAAGAATATTTTTGAATTAAAAGAAATGAATGGAAACATGATGCTTTTTCCTCGATCACGTACTCTTAATTGTCAACCGAAAACGAGTACACGA
>NW_017117438.1:0-225 GCF_001263275.1 Habropoda laboriosa
ACGCATTTAGGCGAGCCCGGCGCTTAATCGCTAGTCCACGTATTACGCTTAAAGTGTTAAGAAACGTAACTTTAGGTAAAGAATCGAGATAAAAAATTTGAAAATTAGTACCGTAGCAGACTATTCGATATTTATTATAACGTCCGATAGATTAGGATTCGTAGTTTGGAAGTGACGCGGTGCAACTGATTACTCGCAAAGTGGGTAACAAAAATATATTTATTC
>NW_017117439.1:0-225 GCF_001263275.1 Habropoda laboriosa
TAAGTTTACATCTACAAATGTGGACAATTCGAAATGGAGTGATACACGATTCAACAATGCACGCGTATCGTACAAATTTATTATAAAAATAATCGATCAATTACACAAACAAAGAGAAATCTCGCGAATTTTTTGAAAAAAAACATTTCCCCTGGGATAACACTATTCGTAACTTAATTAAAATATTCAAAAACAGTGGTCCAGTTAGTAATAAACCTGTGCCTC
>NW_017117440.1:0-225 GCF_001263275.1 Habropoda laboriosa
AATATGCTTCATCCGACGCTAATGTATCAAGTTGGTGCATACGAAAATTATTGCTTTTTGTTATTTTTTTTTTTTAAGGTATTTCATCAATTATGGATTTTTATTAGCACTGTGCTAATTTAATTAGTCAGCTGTTGCGACCTCTTTGGAAAGTGTGTACCCAAAATGTGTCGCCAAAAGTAAGCGATGACGAGTATACTCGTCAAACACAGAGTATGTGTGGCT
>NW_017117441.1:0-225 GCF_001263275.1 Habropoda laboriosa
ACAGGCGGCTCTGTTGGTACACGAAACTCTGGCTAAACTTGTTAAATTTGGAGAAACTCAAAAGAAAACATTGTTGACACCTCTTGCAGGAGTTTGCTTCTGCAAGGAAGATCTTCCTACGCTTGCAAAATTTATTGATTTCTAAACGAAAATATCCGCGTAAAATAATCATATTGTGCGGTATAATTCGAACTAATACTCCGTAATACATCGTAATCAAATCGG
>NW_017117442.1:0-224 GCF_001263275.1 Habropoda laboriosa
AAGAACCTAGCACACCTTTGTATTCGGTATCAAGAAGAGGTAAGATTTCGTTGGGAATATTTAATTTTAGGAATTATATTTAACGTCGAAATATTTAATTATCTGTATTTGCTCGCACAATCGTGGAGAGAGAATTCGACGCCGATGTCCAGAATGCATAGCAGAACCGTACGCCACTTTGAGGACGAGTATCGTACCGGTACTTTATGTGAAAATCGCGAAGA
>NW_017117443.1:0-224 GCF_001263275.1 Habropoda laboriosa
AAAAGGTAAGATTTCGTTGTTCACCTTTAGTTTTAGGAATTACTTTTAACGTCGAAATATTTAATCATTTCTATTTTCCCCCACCTCGTAGTTCGAAATTTGGATGCCGGAGTCCACAAGCATAGCAGAATCGTACTCCATTTAGAGTACGGGTATCGTATCGGTACGTTACGTGAAAATCGCGAAGAAATACGATCTCCAAACGTGACGTTATATGTCTATCT
>NW_017117444.1:0-225 GCF_001263275.1 Habropoda laboriosa
TGATTAAACGAGTACGTAGAACGTAGCTTTCAGTAGTTTTCTTATTTATTCTCTTGATAATGGTTTATCAATTAAGACAGACGAATTTACACGTGAAAATTTCAATATAAAAGCATTATGCGCATGTGGCGAATGAATTTTCTGTGAACAGAGATTATCAAATATTTATTATTTCAACTGTTATTCAGTTGAAACGACACGAAACTCTGTTTCAAATAAAATTTC
>NW_017117445.1:0-225 GCF_001263275.1 Habropoda laboriosa
TGAGTGAACGGTCGTTCAGGCACCAAAGGGTTAAGGAGTACGTTCGTTCGTTCAACGCGTTCGTCTAAGTAAACACGTGAAAAGATCGCGTGTTCTACTCGAAGATCGTCTCACGAGGGTACGTGTAACGATACGCGAGCAATAAACTGTTTTTTTCTCAGTTCGAAACGATCGAAGTTTCTTCGTTCGTGCTCGCGAACTCGTATTTCTTCGGCTAACCAAGTC
>NW_017117446.1:0-225 GCF_001263275.1 Habropoda laboriosa
AGAGGTAAAAAAATAAAAACGGTCTTCGATCGTTTTTTCTTTGCTTGTGGAACAATATCACTATCCGAGTCATTAACATTAATTTCTCACGGTTAAATCCGTCGTTGAGTTGCAACAAAGTGCATAAAAACATTTATAATCGAAATGAAACACAAAATATTTTTTTTTTTTTTGAAATTTGAAAAGCGTGTTAAAGCGAAAGCGTGTAATTCGAGGGACGGGTGT
>NW_017117447.1:0-225 GCF_001263275.1 Habropoda laboriosa
CTGTTTTCCCTTTATTTTCCATGTTTCGCCACGTAAAACGTGTTCTAACGAATATAAGCTGTAATACTGCTGCTTTCTTGCGACAAAACACGTTTTGCAGAACTGCAAACGACTGTTTTCTCTTTATCTTGCATGCTTCGCCACATAAAAAGTGTTCTAACTAATATAAACTATTATACTGCTGTTTTTCGGCGGCAACCCACGTTTTGCTGTACTGCAATCGAC
>NW_017117448.1:0-225 GCF_001263275.1 Habropoda laboriosa
CGTTGCACATAGCTAGCACGAATTTGGAAATTAATCTTGTTCAAGATCTTGGAGGACTCGTGTATTGCGCGATCGATGCTCTTATTACACGAATTCAACCCTTTGCGTTGTTTGCTGGTTTAATTTCAGGAAATTCAGAAGTCAACACTGCATTTGGATCATTTTTTTTTTGTACCGTCGATCAGCTCGCTTTTGCAGTGAAATTTTTGAATAGTAAAAGAAGAA
>NW_017117449.1:0-225 GCF_001263275.1 Habropoda laboriosa
TCTGCGAAGGTTATTTTAATACAATTATGTAATGTCAAACATAGGTTCGGTTAATTAAGTTTGAATTTGTGTTTAATTATAATGTACTTTTTATTTAATTTCTCATATTTTCTGTAATTACGTAGTGGTATCTAATCGCGATCTGTTTTCCGTGCTACCAGCTTCTTCGCATTTTTTTATAATATTTCTCACGTTTAAATCTAACATTGTACCGATTTTTTGATA
>NW_017117450.1:0-225 GCF_001263275.1 Habropoda laboriosa
AGAACCAGAGGACTGTTTTCTCTTTAATCAACTGTGCATCAATCTTGTATACTTTCTGTCTTCCAAATGAACCTTGTGAATCTATGGTTCTCGCCTTCTATTCTAAATCTCTCTTATAGCCGGTGACTTCGTTCACGAATAGTCAACGTTCTTTTCTCTGAGTTTTCTCTGACTTTTCTCCTAACTTCCACAGTATCCCACCCATCATTGAAGAACCCTGGAAGG
>NW_017117451.1:0-225 GCF_001263275.1 Habropoda laboriosa
AGAACGTGATAGGAGTGAGAATGCCTTTGGAAGAATTCTCAGTTTGCAATGTCAGGTGTACGTATCCTTCGGAAAAAAGAGATTTCAGGTCCATAGCTTTGAAATTCTGACGATATTCTGATACGTGATTTTTAGGTCTTCAGCGTCGAAATTTTAATCCGTGATCTTCAGGTCCCTAGAGTCGAAATTCGAATGAAATTCTAATCCACGATTTTCAGGTCCCTC
>NW_017117452.1:0-225 GCF_001263275.1 Habropoda laboriosa
ATTTATTACAGTTCTTTATCTGTTTGTAGCTCATAGCAACATTAACCGATTTCGATGAAATTTTCAGCATGTGTATAATTGATATAGATCTACAAAAGGTATTTTTTAAATTTTCATTACGAGCTCAGATAAAAAAGTTGTTAAATGTGATCTTTACAACTTTCTGCGCGATTTCCACAAATTGCAATTTTTTCCAAATTTTTTGCACACGTCATCTAAGCCTTA
>NW_017117453.1:0-225 GCF_001263275.1 Habropoda laboriosa
CGCTAATATCATTCGCAAAATTGAATTTTTCCTCTACTATGTCAGAATTAAGTAATAGTACAAGCAGGTTGATCGCACACAGCATGTGTACTTTTATATTCAAAATCATTTCTCTCATAAATTAGGCAAGCAATCAAGAAACCTTATTCTACTATACATTCGCCTCGTTGTTGCTTTAATTACCCTAAACGTCCTCGCATTATCCTAACTCGTGCAACAACGTCA
>NW_017117454.1:0-225 GCF_001263275.1 Habropoda laboriosa
CAAAATAATTTCCACCAATTTCGGTATATTTCTCTGTAAAAGTGAACTAGTCAGAGTGTTAGTGGAACGTGCTGTTGTAATTGATTCACTTGAATTGAGAGCATCTTAAATTTGTGTGATGAATTATTATTGGTTATAAGCTGATATGCAATTAATATCACGATACCATTTGAATACCAAACAAGATACACGAGGATTTGTGAATCAACTAGACATATCCTTCAA
>NW_017117455.1:0-225 GCF_001263275.1 Habropoda laboriosa
TAGCAACTTTCGAGAAGTGAATCTTTATGTAATTAACCCTCGGAAGGCGAATGGTTTTAGACGAACGCGGGGTAAAATTTCTATTGTACGCGGGTTTCGAGAAGGAATTGTGTGTAAATGTGTATACATTCTATCTTCTCCTTGTTTATTGACATATGATACGTAAAATAGGTGTACTTCCTGTACCAAACGTAATCTGAGCCGCCTGACTTTATCGCTGTCGAG
>NW_017117456.1:0-225 GCF_001263275.1 Habropoda laboriosa
TAAGATTTCGTTGGATACGTTTACCTGAAGGAATTATATTTAAAGTCGAAATATTTATATTACATGTATTTTGCCCCAAATCGTTGTTCATAATTCGACACCGATTTCCAGAATACATAGCAGAATCGTATTCCATTTAGAGTTCGTGTATCGCCGCAGTACGTTATGTTAATGTCGCGAAGAACTACTATCACCTAGCCGACGTTATATTTGTATATTCGCTTC
>NW_017117457.1:0-225 GCF_001263275.1 Habropoda laboriosa
GAAGAATGACGGAAAATAAAAGAAAAGCACGAAAATAAGTGTGTAAAAAAATTGTAAGTAAACTAGCTTTTAAGAAGTCAAAATTTTCACTTGCTTCGCAACCCTTATTTGAGGAATATAATTCTCTCGAAAAGTGTAACACATCTTTGCGTAGAGAAGACGAGGTAAATATGCAAACACATATGAGGGCTAGTGTCCACTTATGAGAAAAGTTGACCAAGGATG
>NW_017117458.1:0-225 GCF_001263275.1 Habropoda laboriosa
CCCCTACCATCGTAGAGAGAAAATTCGACGCCGATGTCCAGAATGCATAGTAGAATCAAACACGATTTCGAGTACGAGTATCTTACCGGAAGGTTACGTGAATATTGCGAAGAAATGCTATCTCCATGCCCGACGATATATGAGTATATTCGCTTTGATTAGTGGTAACACGGAAACCGTTTCAGCTATTGAAAAAACAAACCACAACTATGTATTCGGTACCAA
>NW_017117459.1:0-225 GCF_001263275.1 Habropoda laboriosa
AAAATATTCAAATGGCAGATACATGAGAGAAAAATAATTTAATAATTGTTACACACTATGGAAAAGCAATGAAATTATCATGAAAACATTTTTTTTTTTCTTTCAATAAACTGAATACAAGAATCAATTTAGTAAGAACTAACTTTAATTTTTTTTCTTAACAGAATTATGTTTGCATTTTTATAGATTTCATTATGATTGACATTTTGCCATTAAGAATACGTT
>NW_017117460.1:0-225 GCF_001263275.1 Habropoda laboriosa
AAGAGAAAAAGAGATGAGAGAAAGACAGATGAGAGAGAAAAGAGATGAGAGAATGAGAGATGAGAGAGAAAAAGAGATGAGAAAGAAAGAGAGAAAAAGAGATGAGAAAGAAAGAGAGAAAAAGAGATGAGAGAAAGAGAGATGAGAGAGAAAGAGAGATGAGAGAGAAAAAGAGATTAGAGAGAGATGAGAGAGAAAGAGAGATGAGAAAGAGAGATGAGAGGG
>NW_017117461.1:0-225 GCF_001263275.1 Habropoda laboriosa
CACTTTGACGAATTTTATATTTTTCAATGCAATTGTAAAAAATAATATTATTACCCTTATTTTTGATACACGATTGCCTATATAAAACAGTAGGTGTCGAATATATTTTTGAGAACTACCATATTATACCAAAGTTTCATCAATATCGGTGATTATGGCTTCGGAATTTCCCCTTGACAGTATTCTCACTGACGTTATTTCCAGTATTATGAAAGATACAGTTCA
>NW_017117462.1:0-225 GCF_001263275.1 Habropoda laboriosa
CTGCATCGAGATATATTTTTGTCATTTAGAAATACCGAACAATTGCCTGTTAAAAACCTATTCTTACAGTGCAATACTATCCCAACAGTGAAATTTACAGTGCAATATTATCCCAAATTTATCAATGTTAATTAATTTTATTTCATTTTAATAAATTACAAAAATTTGAAAAATACACTAACACTGTAAAATTCATATTATCATCGAATCTTTCTTATTTCACTG
>NW_017117463.1:0-225 GCF_001263275.1 Habropoda laboriosa
TTAAATGCGACATTGTTCCTTCGTAATTTACCGAAATACGAACCATAAAGTAGAAATTGATTCTTCGTAAAGAAAAAGGAAGGAAATCACTACGTTTCAAAAATTTCTTTTTATCAAAGTTAAACTTTCAAAATAATTAATTTTAAAACGATTAACAGTAACAATAATTCGAATTTGGCTACTAAAAATGTGACTTGAAAATTTTCTTTTTATTACAATCAAATG
>NW_017117464.1:0-225 GCF_001263275.1 Habropoda laboriosa
AGCGATTTTCTATCTCAAAACATAGCAGTCCCTAAAAAGAACACAAAGATCTATAACACGAGGTCAGTCATGTGAAAGAGCAATGTAATCAACTTTCTACGATCTTGACTGATGTTGTGTTCTGTTTGTGTTCATTTTAAGAGCTGTTATTAATAAATAAATAAAAAAAAACATGGTGTATCGTTAAGAAACCAAGGACCACTTTCACCCGTAAAAAAATCGTTA
>NW_017117465.1:0-225 GCF_001263275.1 Habropoda laboriosa
CTCACCACTTAATTCTCGGGCCTCGGCACTTCACTCTCAGTTCTGAATTCTCAGTTCTCAGCTCTAAATTCGCAGGCCTCGACACTTAACTCTCAGCTATAAGTTCTGAATTCTCAGCTCTTAATTTCCATCTCTCAATTCTCAGGCCCCAGCACTTAACACGCAATTCTAAACTCTCAGTTCTGAATTCTCAGCTCTCAATTCTCAGGCCTCAGCACTAACTCT
>NW_017117466.1:0-224 GCF_001263275.1 Habropoda laboriosa
GTTCCCGTGTTACTGTTAAACGAAGCGAATATACATACATTACGTCGCACATGGTTATTATAGCTCTTCGCGAACTTCGCATGTCATACTGGGACGATTCTCGTCCTCTAAATAGCGTACAGTTCTGCAATGCATATTGGACGCCGGCGTCGAATTTACGAACTACGATGGTGGGGGCAAATACAGATAATTCAACACTTCGACTTTAAATATAATTTCTTCAG
>NW_017117467.1:0-225 GCF_001263275.1 Habropoda laboriosa
GCTCTAACTGTTAATTCGTTTCTATGATATAATTACAACAATTACGGATTTATCGATACAATGAAGAAAACCGCAAACGATTGAATAATGCAAAAAGCGATCCGCAGAAATGATCGAATGAAAAATACATCTTCGGCGTTTTTCATTAAAGGAAATACATCGTGTTTAACGAGAAGACAAAGCGGGGAAATACCTGCGTCGTTTACCCGAAACGAGGCATTCTGA
>NW_017117468.1:0-225 GCF_001263275.1 Habropoda laboriosa
TCCAGGTGCTAGATGGATATCCAAGCTCAGTGTACTAGGTTTCCTGATCATAACTGTTCTGTCTTTGGTGAGGCTTCAATGAGCTTTAATCATATGTGATCCTTTGATACTGGAAGCCTTAGTTCCTCAGGTAGAAGCCTGTTGACTTCTGTGGTTCTGCAATGAACTGTGTCGGGTATCAGAGACACGGAGCAGATAATCTTTATTAACCTGCGTTGTTGTCTT
>NW_017117469.1:0-225 GCF_001263275.1 Habropoda laboriosa
CGAACGCCGCACCTTTCCTATTACTGTCTCGACACCGTTCAAGCGCCACTTACACCACTCGCGACACTCTCGTTCTCAAGAAACTCTCCGCTTACAAAAGATATTCCCCCGGAGCCACGAAAACGGGCAATTAAAAGCGGTCGTGGATCGTTACGCAATAAGAAATCGCGGCACAATAATTCCACGAGCATGCACGTGGAATTTCCGATAAATCGAGCGCGGTGT
>NW_017117470.1:0-225 GCF_001263275.1 Habropoda laboriosa
ACACTAAATGGCGTACGATTCTGCTTAGCATTCTGGACATCAGCGTCGAATTTTCGAACGAAGTTTGTGGGGGCAAATACAGATTGTTAAATACTTCGACGTTAATAATAAATCCTCTAACTAAATGTGACCAACGAAATCTTATCATTTTTTGATACCGATTACAAAGGTGTGCTTGGTTCATAAATATATCACACGGTTGCAGTGTTACTGTTAAACGAAGCG
>NW_017117471.1:0-225 GCF_001263275.1 Habropoda laboriosa
GTACATACATACGTTACAATAACGAGTCACAGTGAAATTTTTAAAGAACTCTGCAAATCTCTGCTCTCCCAGAGAAAACTTAAATAAGAAAGAAGAATATTTCTGCTTTCCCACAGAAAATTTCTCCTCCCATCTCTATTGGCTTCACAATCTCTCCGTATTTCTTGAAACAACTGTACCTCAATTGGCAAGTTAAATTAGTCGAAAAACTCCCCGAAAATTTCC
>NW_017117472.1:0-225 GCF_001263275.1 Habropoda laboriosa
AAACTTTGCATAATCGAAAATTCGGTTGTCCGTTATTTTTCTTATAGGTTACTTGAATCGGTGCGCAATTTTATTGGCACAAGTGTCCATCAGACTCGTAGGTAACAATTTACGTTCGGTGTACAAACGGTTTATAATTTCCGTCTCTTACGTTCTACTCCTTTCCCCCCCCTTCTTATTCCATTCATGGTTTCATGCATGTAGTATGCTCGAGACATGTATTAT
>NW_017117473.1:0-225 GCF_001263275.1 Habropoda laboriosa
AAAAGGCACACTACCCAAAAAAACAGCATCCCTCCTAAACACAAACTCTTCTCCTCCACTCTCCATCAATAAAATCATCCCTGTCGTCGAAATCTATTTCCCGAGATATCACCCTTGGAAAAAAAGCTGAAGCACCACTAGTCAACGAAATGGCGCAGAAAAGCGAGGAAGAGGCAGAGAGACAGCGATGGAGGAATATTCCTCGGCTGGTTGGTCTCTCAAGTT
>NW_017117474.1:0-225 GCF_001263275.1 Habropoda laboriosa
TAGGTAGCTGAAGCTTAAATATTGTACCTTATTTCCATTTGGTAATTTTAAGATTTGTGAGTTAAAGCTGGAATTAAAATTGATCTTTCTTGCTCCTGTCGCACTTTTGTCGCACCTTGACCATAATCTTCGGGGCAGACTCGTTGTTGCAAGGCAAAGGGTGCGTGATTAAATTTTGCAACACAATTTAAGGGGGTATTCTAGTCTAGAGTGTCATTCTTTAGT
>NW_017117475.1:0-225 GCF_001263275.1 Habropoda laboriosa
CAACCTTTTAACGCGTGTACAAGTTTTTCCTTTCTGTTTATTCGTGGAAAATGATCGATCCTTTTTTGCATTTGCAAGTAGCTTTTGGTAAAATAAAGGAAGGGAAAAGGAAGATAGAATATAAGCACAAATTAATTTCAGATAGGATATAGACAGTTTATGTGACGATATTCGTAAAGGTTTTTCTCATATTCTCTATCAAGCTTTAACGATATGATATCTTTA
>NW_017117476.1:0-225 GCF_001263275.1 Habropoda laboriosa
ATATACGCTTCCGAATGTGGCCGACATGTTTACTATTCTTGTGGAACTATTAATAACGTATCGAAATCAGGAAGCAATAAGAGAAAGTATATGTTTTCGCGGGCGTTTGAAAAATCAGGTCTGTGCCGCGGAATTTTCCAATTTTGCCAATAGAGAATCGAAGACGATTAAGAGTTCGCATTACATAGCTTTAATGGAAAAAAAACACTATGATGATAAAACATT
>NW_017117477.1:0-225 GCF_001263275.1 Habropoda laboriosa
TCGACGGTGATTTAGAGGGAGAGACAGCTTTTGATAGCGTCTACTTCTCGATGAACGACTGTGGCGCTCTACCCTAAGCTAATTTTTCGTTTCGAGAACTTTTTTGGATTTTGGAATTCACTACTTTCTCTCCCTCTATCCTCTCTTTCTCAACGAACGAACTTGATAAAAATATCGAAACATTGTTTTTTAAGGAACGAAAGCTGCGAGATTCTTGGTTCCAGC
>NW_017117478.1:0-225 GCF_001263275.1 Habropoda laboriosa
ATACGTTGGGTAACAGAATTAATTGATGGCTAAAGAAAACTCGTCAATGGATGAGTAATTCATCACGCTATAAGTGGTACTGTAGACAGTACTTAAGATAGCAAATTAGCTCGTAGAATTGTATTTTCTTGCTGATACAATAAAAAAGGAATCATCAATAATTCCTAATTTCTCCTTTCGTCTCTTACACATTATATCCCAAAAATACTCCACAAAATTGGCACA
>NW_017117479.1:0-225 GCF_001263275.1 Habropoda laboriosa
GACCCCGACGTGATCTGAACGTGAAGTGTAGTGACATTAACCAAGTGCGCACTCCGGGTAAAAATATTTTTTTTTGGTGCTCCGAAACAACAGTCGAACCACAAGAATGGAAACGGGTCCAGGAGCATCCTCGGTGAATCGGGTCGCCGTCCGGGTTCCCGAATTTTGCCCGGCGGATCCGGAACTGTGGTTCACGATGGCGGAACGTAGTTTCCAAGCATCGGG
>NW_017117480.1:0-225 GCF_001263275.1 Habropoda laboriosa
ATCACATACGACGTAATTATTAAACAGATACGTGTAAAATACGAATGTTGTTGACTCTAATTCATGATTATATTAGACTGTCAAAGGATTAAAAAGACAATGGCCAATCGACCTGAAATGGAATAGGACGTTTCTTCAATGGAAGTGCCCTCGTCATTTCATATAAAGGGCTCTAATGTCCGTGTCTTGCGCCATCGCGTTAGCCTAAAAAATTATTTTAAAAAA
>NW_017117481.1:0-225 GCF_001263275.1 Habropoda laboriosa
CACGTAATCCAGTATACTAATCCTTCTGACTTCTCAAAAAACCTCAAGTCGTCTGATCCAATTTCAAAAAAGTTATACTGTTCTAAAGAGTGTCCGAATATTAGTAAGAGTCACCGTATGTATAATTTTAGTTTATATAAAAAGCAATTATAGATTCGCACTAACTCATCTAGATTGATGTAGATATTTCATAAATGTATACCTACGGTATAATAACAGATATGG
>NW_017117482.1:0-225 GCF_001263275.1 Habropoda laboriosa
ATTGGAACTGTCGAGAAAGGTCGATTAACCAACCGGGGGTACCCTTTTGCATAATTCTCACTTAAAATAGTTGATCTTCCAGGTAAAAGATTTAAATATCCGGCCAGATCTTTGTTACTTCGCACATTTCCTATCCGTGTTTGCCTCAAGTTTAGAATTTTCTTATCAGAAAACTACTGAAATTGGACGATAAAGTAGACGGCAATTGTGGTTATTGACATATGG
>NW_017117483.1:0-225 GCF_001263275.1 Habropoda laboriosa
AAATTCACGTTGATTCACCTTGGTTAGGTCGTTTTATTATTGACTGTTACGCAGGACTGGTTACACTAATTTCAATAATTAGAGTTAGATACTGGTTTCTTGGTGAGACTTCTATTGCAGCTGTGTTTTAATTTGAACCTTGCCTTGTGGCCTTCTATTTTAAACTTTGCCTTGTGGCCTTCTATGTTGAATTGTGCCTTGTGGCCTTCTATCTTGAACTGTCCG
>NW_017117484.1:0-225 GCF_001263275.1 Habropoda laboriosa
CAGGCAATCCTTCGAGAGAATGTTGTTATTGTTTTCCAGCCAGACCCAAGTCCATGAGAAAGTGTACATCCTTTGCAAACACTTGACTTTCTCAAAAACGGCGATGTCCTGTGTCTTAACAGTACTCTTAACTCTTAACAGTATTGCTTACCACGTTTTTCTCGAATCTTTAATAAGATGGATTCTTCGTTGGAAAAGACAAGTGACTTGTTAGAATATAATTTG
>NW_017117485.1:0-225 GCF_001263275.1 Habropoda laboriosa
AAGAAAGTAGTAAGGAGATGTTTGCTAAGGATCATGATCTGATGAGTCAGACTATGCTGGAGTTTCAAGTGTGATCGAAGCATGTTTGAGCCAGAGCGATAGAAGTGTGAACGAAGTATTTAGACTAGAATATTGAAGGAGTGAAAGAAGAATGCCTGTGTTGTAGATTTACTAGTTTTTATTGAATAAGTTGTTTTATTTTGCACTCTTACAATTTGTTGGATC
>NW_017117486.1:0-225 GCF_001263275.1 Habropoda laboriosa
CATGTGTGCACAAACCAGATACAGAACAGATCACCACAGGCGGGATGCTGAACAGACCTGTCACCCAATGCGTTGGTTTTGTCCACGTCACGAGGGCTCTGGAGCCCCGTTACCATTTTCGTGTCGCTTCCGACGTTACCGATTCAGCGTGGAATAAGATTACAACATTTGTAGTGGGTGGAATTAAAGCTAAATGTAATTTACAAATATGTGTTTCGCAGTGGG
>NW_017117487.1:0-225 GCF_001263275.1 Habropoda laboriosa
CTCTAGAATTGAAATTGAATCGACACGTAACCGAGTGTAAGGCCACTTCCTTCTCACTCTGGACACTGTTGATCTTCGACGACAACTCGTACAGTCGCACGGGACGCTTTCTTGAGAAATTGGCGTGAATCAACGATCTCCGTCATCACAGAAATTGGCATTGATCAACGATCTCCGCGATCACAGAGCTCGCGAACCCCAAAAAAGGTTAGGTTAACAGAACTC
>NW_017117488.1:0-225 GCF_001263275.1 Habropoda laboriosa
CCGTGAGAAGGGACGAGACGTCGATACCAGGCTGTGAAGTCTTGAAAGGAAATTATGCGATCTCCGTATTTCCATAATACACTCCCGAATGTTTTCTTATCTACAGTTTCTCACGGCGTTCAACTTTTCCGCTGATCAAAGGAAGTTGTTGCTCCTGTTACAGCAAATATTTGCCACGCGTAACTTGTACCTTCGATTGGATAATATTTTCACCGAAGAAAGTTT
>NW_017117489.1:0-225 GCF_001263275.1 Habropoda laboriosa
TCAGATCATACACTGACCAAATTAAAAAATTTCACAATACCCTTATCAGTAAACTAACAATTAATTTATTGCAATCATAAAACCACTTTGTGCATCGATACTCAATTCACACACACACACAAATTTCCTTTCCAATTATTTCTAGCAATCTCTAGCAATAGCAAAAAAAAAAAATTCAGGCGTTATCGTTAAAAATGCGAAAATAATCATGCGTGACATATTCGA
>NW_017117490.1:0-225 GCF_001263275.1 Habropoda laboriosa
AGCAAGTGATGGAGATTATTTCCAAGACCGAACTGTACTTTGGTTTTTTTTTAATAAATAACAAATCCACGAAACGAAGGCCACGAATTAATTTGCACACCTAATAGAAAAAGGTGCTACAGACAGATCGAAATTCGATGTTTATTGCAACAGAAGACGAAAATTTGTACGATGAAGATCGCAAGAAAAACTGCTGCCACGTTGTGTTGTGCCGAGTGTAAAACA
>NW_017117491.1:0-225 GCF_001263275.1 Habropoda laboriosa
GAAAAGTTCGCGAAATAAGATGCAAAGGGTAGTAGGAGTTCTGGAATTTTTAGTTTATCAGAGATTTTTATTTGCCGTATCAATACAATTTCGTGTTCGATTATTTGAATATAATTGTGCTTCTGCGTTCTTCGCTGCGTTTCCTAATAATCGATCAGTCAACGAATTCGAATGCAAATTTCTCAACGAATTAAAAATGGAAGTGCTAAAAGCAGGATTTATTGC
>NW_017117492.1:0-225 GCF_001263275.1 Habropoda laboriosa
TCGTGACCAATGGAACGCGTATATACATCACACTTGAGTACTCGAAAATTTAATCTGAATGTAGTATCCATTAGAGACAGGATAAAAAGAAAGAAATTGTGCAGTCACGAAAGGGTTAACAGAAATCTTGTAACTCTATCTCGACTTTTATGCAACACTACGAAGCTTCTTCCTTCCCCTTTGTCCTTTCTCTTATCCGTTTCACCCTTTTGCCTCGTTCCTTCC
>NW_017117493.1:0-225 GCF_001263275.1 Habropoda laboriosa
TATATCGAATTTAAAAGTAATTCCTTCAGCTAAATGTATCCAACATAATCTTAGAATTCTTTGGTCACGAATATTAATGTGTGCTTGGATCTTCAATATATCACACGGTTCCCGTGTTATTGTTAAACGAAGCGAAAATACACATATAACGTCGCACATAGTTATGGTAGTTCTTCGCGACATTCGCTAATCATACCGGTACGATTCACGTCCTCTAAATGGCGC
>NW_017117494.1:0-225 GCF_001263275.1 Habropoda laboriosa
AATCGTTGTAAGACTAGTGCACGAGACAGTCACGAAGCGAACGAACCGAATCCATCTAAACATTTACAAACATCTAATCAAAATAAGAATTCGTCTAAACATCTACTACATCTAACCAAAGGAGAAAACTTCTAATCAAAATAAGAATTCGTCTAAACATCTACATCTAACCAAAGGAAAAAACATCTAACCCACCAACGAAGTTTTAATACACCTCGAAACAGC
>NW_017117495.1:0-225 GCF_001263275.1 Habropoda laboriosa
TATTGTAACTTCTTTATTTTTTCATTATATTTTAATTTAGTTTTCTAATTAAATTCTAACTTTTTGAATGATAATGTATTTACATGTATGTTTCAAATATTCAGATTTCTGTTCAATCAGGAATTCCAGTTTCTCCTTACGCGGAGTAATTAAATCGAAATGTATCAAAATAACGGAACATGGAAATTTTTCATTTCAAAGATAGCGACTAAGTTTCATGCACGT
>NW_017117496.1:0-225 GCF_001263275.1 Habropoda laboriosa
ATATTGTAAAGAAAAAGTACTTTTTTGTTATAATCATCGAATGTTTCTCCAAGAAAAACTAAAAGTAACCTTGAAAACTTCGAAAAGAGAGGACGCATAAAAGAACTACTGCTGTCACCCTAATTACCATTCAGAACCGTATCATTCATGACAAAAAAGATTCTAACGACGAAAATATTATATGTTGGAAAGAATTCTGCTCTTTAATTCTATCGCTTTTCAAAC
>NW_017117497.1:0-225 GCF_001263275.1 Habropoda laboriosa
CCTGTTAATAATTTTTTCTTTTAAATACATAAATGCATGATCTGTAAATAAAATTGTGTTGAGACAAAATGAAACAAATTAAATAGAAATGAATATTAAACTGGAAATGCCACTATGTGTATATTATTTAACTTATTGGAAAAAGATAGATATCACTGCATATTTATCATGATTAGATTTATAGATACATATGTATGTGTTACACCTGTGTGTGTATCTGCATAA
>NW_017117498.1:0-225 GCF_001263275.1 Habropoda laboriosa
AAACATGTATGTATGTACACTCCCATTCATAAATATTAGGAAATTTATTGAATGTGAACTAGATCTGAACAATCATTACAAAATTATTAAGATCCAAAAAGAAATTATTTAGTTTGGAATTTTGTAGTATAAGGAGCACATATATTTTTACTGATATATCGCCACCTTAATACTACCACTAGATAATTCATACTCCATAAGTTCTAAAAAAAGGCAATATTTAGA
>NW_017117499.1:0-225 GCF_001263275.1 Habropoda laboriosa
ACGTTTAATATAAGACATTCAATATTTTCCTTTCGGTTCTTTTAAATACAATAATATAATTTCCTCAATTAGCGATACTCACTTGGTATACGCCGCTTCGAATAAAATAATTTGAAATTATTTTGACGATTTAGGGAATTAAAATTTGTATTTTAGTCATTGCAATACAATAGACTGAATAACAATCCATTTTAAATATACATATTAGAAATTTTCCTTTTATAA
>NW_017117500.1:0-225 GCF_001263275.1 Habropoda laboriosa
TTTAAAGTTTCAAAGTGCAAAATTCTCGTTGAACGAACTTTTCGCGTACCCAGAGAAGAAGTTTGTCAGGGTCATCGAGTGCTCCGCCAGCACGTGGGCCTAAAACGTGAAGGAGAATTTGCGAACAGGTTAATCTCGAAAGGAACTTGGCGTTTACTTAAAACAGATAGGAGAAGTTGTTCTTAATATGAGTTGTGGAATATGATATCGATGACCTGGCGTAAA
>NW_017117501.1:0-225 GCF_001263275.1 Habropoda laboriosa
GAGCAAGTGTCAATTGAGGGCTAGAAAGAGAGATTCATGTAAAAATTGGCAAATTTAGAGAATTGGCAAAGAAACCTTTTTTCTACACTCTTTACTTTCCCAGGTATTCTAGAAAATCATTTTTGAAACCTCAACATTGAGGCTTGTTTTGTTTCAAATTTGATTCTATTCTACTCCATTTGTGTTCCTTCCTTTCGTTTCTCTTTTACACTAAATGTGTCACTC
>NW_017117502.1:0-225 GCF_001263275.1 Habropoda laboriosa
GAAACGTTTTTAAAAATTATTTTAAATTGTCAAAACATTTCCTGGTTTGAAGAGTTTTGTTTATTTTAACACTATGCCGTCCGGTCGCACCGCATTGGTGCCCTACGAAAATTATCGGACAAATGCGGGTGACACCACGTTGGTGTCTTGTGTGTCCTGTGAGTCTCACAGACGCCAGTATCGCTTGTGTTCTGTCCAAGTAACAATAAGTTACAGGTTGCAGTA
>NW_017117503.1:0-225 GCF_001263275.1 Habropoda laboriosa
TGACTCTGTTTTCAATTATTTTTTCTAGAATTTTCCCTGCTGTATTCAACAGGCAGATAGGTCAATATTTTTTCCCTTTTCCCTCCTCTTCCTCACCTTTGGGTATGAGCACTATCCTTCCTTCCTTCCATCTCTCCGGAATTTTTTTCTCCCTCGGGCATGTGTTCATCACCTCAACTATTATCTTCGGCCTTTGCCTGATTATTGTCTTCCATATCTCATTCG
>NW_017117504.1:0-225 GCF_001263275.1 Habropoda laboriosa
AAAGCCGATCGCGGCGTGTGTGAGTGTGTGTGTGTGGATGCGTGTGTTGAAGAAAAAGAAGAAGAGTGTGAGGTGTGTGTTTGGGCAAGAAAACGAGAAGCATCGTGAGGGAGCGAATTACATTATCGGTGAAAATAAAGAGATTATAAGTGAACAGCACCGGCGACGCGTGGGGTTATTTTTATTCCAATAAGCAGAAAAAGTAATTAACAAAATTCCACATTA
>NW_017117505.1:0-225 GCF_001263275.1 Habropoda laboriosa
CTAATTAAAATTGGAATTCGTGTATTAACGAATGTAACTATTTTTCTTCGGTGTATAGTGCATATTTATGTTACACAAGACCTTGTAACACTTCGGTAGAAGTCGGTTCTTTCAGACTACTTCGCTGCTGAGACCTTTAGAATATGGCGAACAATTTATGGAGGTCCATAGACCTGCGTCCTAGGGATGCCTCCACTAATTATTTACCAAATCGTTAATATATAA
>NW_017117506.1:0-225 GCF_001263275.1 Habropoda laboriosa
CTATCTAGGATTGCTGGCCACTTTATTTAGCCTCCGAAGGTATTGAAATCTCTCCAACAATGGGAACTGTTTAAAGGTCTTCTTAAATGGGGGGAATTTCTTTTTTTTTTTGGTCAAAAATAAACAAAAGGGTAACATTAACACATAATGCGGATTTCTGGATCTATCGCTTGAGCGCCGGCCCCCACGATGATGTGGAATTTTTTTTGCTGGTATGGGTGTCTT
>NW_017117507.1:0-224 GCF_001263275.1 Habropoda laboriosa
CATTTTGCTGTACTGCGAAACGTCTTTGTAGCGAGATAACAGCAGTATTACAGTTTATATTCACTAAAACATTATTTACGTGGCGAAACATGCATAATAAAGAGAAGACAGTGATTTTGCAGTACTGCAAAACGTCTTTGTAGCGAGAAAACAGCAGTATTAGTCTATATTCGTTAAAACACGATTTACGTGGCGAAACATGGAAAATAAAGAGAAAACAGTCA
>NW_017117508.1:0-225 GCF_001263275.1 Habropoda laboriosa
GGTGTACCATTTCTCCTACCTTCGACGAAGCTGCGAGAAAATTCTTCCCGCCGCGTTCATCTCGGAGGTTCGTTCTCCAACCTAACCTATCTTCGAGTGAATTCTTCGAGGGGAGAAACGAGAACGTCGATTAAAAGCACGTTGAAAAAGAAAGAAGGAGAAAAAAGAAGGGCTGTTCGTATTCCGAGCACAAGAGAGCGGTTTGTTCGTGGAGATTTTCCTGGT
>NW_017117509.1:0-225 GCF_001263275.1 Habropoda laboriosa
GCTTAAAAATAATTCCTAAATATCACACTTTTTTAAAAAGCACAAACAGCACCTCGAACACCACAGAAAATTTCTTTTCAATTTCAATTGGAAGAATTACATAGTGATTTACGTGAAACGTCCTTTCAAAGAATGGAACGCATTCGTTACACGAATCCCTGTAGCCCGTAAATTCGCCTATTTATCGAATTCGAGAAATACACCAGATTCTCGTTTCTAAAACCA
>NW_017117510.1:0-225 GCF_001263275.1 Habropoda laboriosa
TCCCAAAACAAAAGTGTCAAAGGGTTTCAGTTCTGGTGAATGTTGCGATTTCAACTGAAGTCGTAAAACAGTAACCTTCTCGTTTACATGTATAACGCTTGCCTTGCTTTAACTTTTAAAAAGTTTTTCTAAGGTCAGTGGCATACTCACTTTTCCCACTGCCCTAAGTAGTACAAACATTGCACGTGTTAGGATAACAGATTATCCTAAGTTTATGATGTGGTC
>NW_017117511.1:0-225 GCF_001263275.1 Habropoda laboriosa
ACGTGTTTTAAATTTTCGTTACAAGCTCAGATAAAAAAGTTGTTGAATGTGACCTTTACAATTTTCTTCGTGATTCCCACAAATTGCAATATTTTCAAAAAATTTCAGACACGTCATCTAGTATACTAATCCTTCTAACTTCTCAAAAAAACTCAAGTCGTTTCATCCAATTTAAAAAAAGTTATACTGTTCTAAATAGTGTCCGAATACAGTACATTCTCCACA
>NW_017117512.1:0-225 GCF_001263275.1 Habropoda laboriosa
CACTCTCAGGTGTCAAAAAATAAACAAAGTTTGGGAATTTTTTTCATAAGTAACTACTGCCTGAAACGCTTCAATTTTTTCAGAGGATATAAACGTAACTTTCAACTTTCTCCTCGAATTTTTAGAAAACAAAACCGTTACAAAATGTACCCTGCATAAAACACGAAGAGTTAAAGAGAGAAATTGATCGAATTACTTTGAAAGTCTTGATAAATTATTAAATGC
>NW_017117513.1:0-225 GCF_001263275.1 Habropoda laboriosa
CGCTACTCGGGAAAATTCGAAAATGTACGGAATGACCTGGTATTTGTCACTGATGGTCGCCGGAAGAGAAAGCGCGCGGATACTCGGGGGTGTCACAAATTGAACCCTTTCCCAGGACAGTTTGGACTAGGACAGTGACGGCGAATCTATGACACACGTGTCAAAGGTGACCCGCCAAGACATTTTGGGTGACATATAATCATCACACGAACAACAACGAAAATC
>NW_017117514.1:0-225 GCF_001263275.1 Habropoda laboriosa
GAATACCGCGCAGGTTTTCGCGCAGGTTCCCGCGCGCAGTACTCCATGTTTCTTTCATTTTTTTAAAGAAAAGGAATATTGTTCCTAAAAGGGGTCACAAAAGGAGGAAAGCGAGAATACTTTCTGATACAAGCCTCAGAAGTCTCTTTAGGGAACACTATCACACCTGTCACGAGCGCCCAAGTCACACTAAATGCTACATTACGATTCGCTCTGAAAAACAGC
>NW_017117515.1:0-225 GCF_001263275.1 Habropoda laboriosa
GGTTTTCATTATCCTATTTTCACAGACTATCTTAATCTCTCTCTCTTTCCTACTCTAACCTACTCTATTGTTGCTCTCTACATTGCACCGTTTCCTATTTTCCAAAATTTTCTTAATTTTAATAAGCCTCACTCTGGTACTCTCAGTTACGCTCTCCTTTTCCTTTTCTTTCTCAACTTCTCAAGCCATGTTTTGACCTTTTCACCTCGTCTCCCACTCACTACA
>NW_017117516.1:0-225 GCF_001263275.1 Habropoda laboriosa
AGTAATTCGCGCGAGTTTACTTTCGACTCCGTGTGACAATAAACAGAGACTGCTAAAATAGATGACTTTTTCAGAGAATGTCGGAAGTTTCACATTTTCTTCCAAAAAAAAAAAAAACGTCGAAGATTTAACTTTTGTAATCGTTATTTGAAATAAACATACTTTTTTTTCGAAAAGTTTATAACCTATAAATTCATCATTTATCGATGTAAGAATCGAGGGAAA
>NW_017117517.1:0-225 GCF_001263275.1 Habropoda laboriosa
GGGATGAGCTACCTTTTAGACAAGAGAGTCTGGATAATCTGTGCAGTCTGATGAAGAATGTCACCACTGGTAAGTGGACATTATTTATTTATTTTCATAGATATGCACCCATTTGTATGAAGAATGCTTTAGTTACTTTTTGGATCTTTGAAATGTTTGTGACTCTAATTTGAAAAGATTTACATGTGTTCTTTAGCTACTTAGAAATATGAAATTTAGTATTTT
>NW_017117518.1:0-225 GCF_001263275.1 Habropoda laboriosa
CTGCATTATCGGCCAATGATTTTTTAGTAGCAAAGAAAATTGTTGTAGACTCCCACACGATGTGTCTTAAGGAACATGGAATAAAGGTGGGAAATTAGTCTTGCCCAGTGGGAAAGAATAGGAAGTGAAGGTATAGGAAATTGATAGAGGATAGGCGGAAAAGGAAAGGTTAGAGGCGTTTCGTCCTGGGCCTCCTAGTGGACTCGTCAGTAAGGCTACCTAGGA
>NW_017117519.1:0-225 GCF_001263275.1 Habropoda laboriosa
GATGACCTGTCTTCAAGTCCGAAGAAATTCTCGCCAAGGTCCAATACGTTCTGCTTGAGAGGTCCGAATATGTTCTGGTATCGCATCGTTCAGAAAATCTTCCCTCCAAGTTGCATTTTGGTAGGAAATGCAGAAAAGTGGGACCTAGGATTGTTCGAATAAAAACTTGGGCGGTGTCCTGATTACGTAACGTCTACAGGCCAAGCATTTCGTCCGGTAAGCAGG
>NW_017117520.1:0-225 GCF_001263275.1 Habropoda laboriosa
GTAGTTTATGATACTTTAAAAGTAATTATTGTAATTACGTATTGTAATGTATTAGGTGTAGAAATGAATTCTTTCAGACTGGATTTTCGCATAATTAATTCAAAGCAACCGAGTTTCTGTCGCGATGGTATTTTCAAGCTGCCAGAAAAATAGCAAAAGGTTGTTAGCGATAATGGAAATTATTTCGATCGTTGATCTATCTTGATTCGTTTTAAATAAAACTTC
>NW_017117521.1:0-225 GCF_001263275.1 Habropoda laboriosa
TTGTTTCGTTCCGCAGTGGATAACTGCGAAAGTGGGGAAGTCTAGGAGCAATTTCTAAATCCTAAAGAGCATCGCGCGTCTTCTGTGTCTGGGCCGTCTAGAAATACTACAACGGGTGGCCGAATTATCGCGATCACTTTGGAAAGGATGGAAATATATTTCGAATGAAACTTTCTTTTGTTAGGAAAAGTATCGTTGTTTTTTTCATAATATACAAGAAGGATT
>NW_017117522.1:0-225 GCF_001263275.1 Habropoda laboriosa
ACGATACGAATATCAGCAAAATTATGAGAAATTGTTAATCGCAGATTATTCAAAAATGTTAATATTTGTTACAGGAAAAAGAAATTAAATTTCGAAGAAGATACGCTAAACAAATTTTTCGTAATTTAATTGCCTTTTTCAGGGCTGGATAAGTTCGACTTCAAAATCGACAAAGTCGTAGTAAATGGTAATAATAAATTTCTAACAATATCTTTTATCAAATGG
>NW_017117523.1:0-225 GCF_001263275.1 Habropoda laboriosa
TTTAAGCGGCGGTGGAGCGACGAAAGACGCGGATATCCAATCTATATCGACGACATATCCTCCCCTTTCTCTCCGACAGAGAGAGGAGAGAGAGAGAGAGAGAGAAAGAGAGTCTCTCATACTTTCCCCCTTTTCCTCTTTGGGTGAGTGACAGAGAGAGAAAGAGAGAGAGAGTGAGTCAATGAAGGAGAGAAGCCTTTTTCTCTCGCACTCACTCTCCCTCTT
>NW_017117524.1:0-225 GCF_001263275.1 Habropoda laboriosa
CAATAATACGTATATTTATTTTATATATTGCACGCTAAACAGTTCAACGTTCCGTACACCCGCGTTGATTAATAATTACTTCGTCCAGTAAGCGATCGCTCTTTGTCTTAATCACGCCGTAACGAAAGGGTTGATAAAAAGCTAACTATAGAGAGTCACGCATTGATTTTTTTTCTTCGTTTTCTATGACGCGGCGGCGCGTGTGTACGCGGAAAATTCGCCGAA
>NW_017117525.1:0-225 GCF_001263275.1 Habropoda laboriosa
GTATACAATTAGCTGAAGGAATTATTTTTAAAGCCGAAATATTTAGTTATCTGTATTTGCCCCCACAATCGTCGTTCGAAAATTCGGCGCCGTTGTCTAGGATGCATAGCGAATCGTACTCCATTTCGAGTGCGAGTATCGTACCGGTACGCCACGTGAATATCGCGCAGAACTACTATAACCATGTGCGTCGTTATATGTGCACATTCGCTTCGTTTAACAGTA
>NW_017117526.1:0-225 GCF_001263275.1 Habropoda laboriosa
TTCCACTGCTGTGGAAAGTAAGAGAAAGTGAGTTTGAGAAGATCATATCGTTTAACCCTAGAGTGGTCTTCGGGTCTTTTTTGACCCACCGCCTTTTTATATTTTTAGTCATTTTTTCTGTTACCAAGTTTACGTTCCTTGACATTATTTTAAACGTTTATTGTCTAGGTTCATATGTCGCGTTCGAAACGAAAATTATTACACATAAGGTCTTAGGTCTTAAGT
>NW_017117527.1:0-225 GCF_001263275.1 Habropoda laboriosa
ACACTACAAGTAATACAAGAAATACTAACGCACGTAAATTCAAAATGAGAAACTTGCAAGACTCTGTCAATATGTGTTATGAACGAGTGGATAGAAATATTTAAAAAAATTTAAATGCCGTGTGTACTGGTTCGTAATTTCACAAATTCCAGACAAATTCCAGAAAAGTTTGATGAGTATCTCTGAGGCAAGTCTAAGCAGTCTAATTGGTGTATAAAAATGTAT
>NW_017117528.1:0-225 GCF_001263275.1 Habropoda laboriosa
TCAAAACATTGTAAGAATTATTGTATATATTTAGCTGAAGGAATTATAATTAAAGTCGAAATACTTAAGTAACTGTATTTGCCCCCACCATGGTAATACGAAAATTATACGCTGAAGACCAGTATGCATAGCAGAAGCGTACTCCAGTTAGAGTACGAGTAACTTACCGGTACGTTACGTGATAATCGCGAAGAAATACTATCTCTAAACGCGACGTGATAGGTA
>NW_017117529.1:0-225 GCF_001263275.1 Habropoda laboriosa
TGCATCTGTGATGCTCGAATACACTGCCGGTAAAAAGTTTCAATCTACATACATGCACAATGCCAAATAGGAAAAACGTTTAGAAACAAAGTAAATTATAACACTATTGATGCTTTTAGTATTATTTCCAAATCGATAAGAAAATTGGCAGTGGATTCAATACAAATATAAATGTAGAAATGGTTCTGCATTTTCGATTTGGTCTCGATCGAAGATACCTTTCAT
>NW_017117530.1:0-225 GCF_001263275.1 Habropoda laboriosa
TCGACATAATTTTCTCTTGTAATTATGCACTTGTCTCACAGGTCTGCTAGCTTTTTCATCCCATCAGCAAAGAATATTTGGGCCGTTTAATACAAAAGTGGTGTAAGTGAATTTTTTGCCTATTTGATTTAACACACATCTCTTCTGTTTTGTGCGGAAGTGGTGTAAGTAGGGGAGAGTCGTGCAGTACCGGCCAAAGCTAGATCTCGCTTATAATGTTAGTTG
>NW_017117531.1:0-225 GCF_001263275.1 Habropoda laboriosa
GTATGTTTCATTATGGTTGAGAGATTCCTATAACTAAAAATTATAATGAAAACCAATCATTAACAGGTCTATCAGTTCGGGACACACGTTCGTTAAGTGTGTGTTTTCGAAGCACCTTATAAAATGTAAAAAAAATATCACGACTGGCAGAGAATCGATCAGAGTCCCGGCTAATTAGTTTACGATTGACCTGACTGCTTCATATTCATCAGTCATTCACGACAA
>NW_017117532.1:0-225 GCF_001263275.1 Habropoda laboriosa
TGTTACACTCTGTATTTCTACGTTTATTTGCTGTTCTATATATGCATGGTTGAAATTTTAATTAAACACACTTTTTCCACTTATTTGATCTCCATTTTCACTATAAAATTCACGATACGGTGGATTTGTACACAGAATGAAATATGGTACGTTGAAGTTTCTAATTTTGAAACAAAACGATTGCTGGATTATTACGTGTGTGCAGTGGTAACAGCAAAAATGATC
>NW_017117533.1:0-225 GCF_001263275.1 Habropoda laboriosa
CGTTTAATTTCAGGTAATTTTCAATTTCGACATGCTAAGAAGACAATGAATTATTTCAAATGAGACATGTTTCAAGCGGATTAAGAATTATAACTGGTGACACACATTTAACTTCACAAAAGAAGTTTCTTTAACCGAAAATAATTACATCTGCTATTGAATGAGTGTCATTACATTTTCAGTTTTAAATAAGTTTAAAATAAACCGTAACAAATTTGAATAACT
>NW_017117534.1:0-225 GCF_001263275.1 Habropoda laboriosa
GAAAAGTTTGAAAAGGTGAATAAGATGGAAATGGGAAAAAATGAAAGGAAGTTTCACTTTTGATTAAAAATTTTAGGGTCATATTATTGGGCTTGTTTAAATGCACATCAGTGCCTGTTGCAATATACAGTAGAAAAAATATACGTAATCTTGAGAAAATTGTATTTATGAAAAAATTGTTACTCTATCTTCTTCATCCACTGAAATCACTTTAATTACGTATAC
>NW_017117535.1:0-225 GCF_001263275.1 Habropoda laboriosa
AAGAACGCTTTGAATGATTACTTGTCTGCCAGTTTTTCTTCTTTTTTAATTCGATGTAATTTTGTTTCTGAGAATTATTGTGCAATATGCCGTGTTTACGGGGGCTGTAACGTATTGATTACTTGTCTGACAGTTTTTCTCTTTCTTTAACTGGATGTTGTCCGGGCGTACCGACGACGGAACAATACATCGGCCTTTCCCATAGAAACAGTATTTGAAAAGAGA
>NW_017117536.1:0-223 GCF_001263275.1 Habropoda laboriosa
AAAGAGAAAACAGTCTTTTGCAGTACTGCAAAACGTGGTTGGTCGCAAGAAAACAGCAGAATAACAGTTGATACGGGTTGATACACGGTTTACGTGGCTAATCATTCAAAATAAAGATAAACAGTCGTTTGCAGTACAGCAAAACGTGGTTGCTCGAAACAAAACAGCAGTATTTCAGTTTATATTCGTTAAAACACGTTTTACGTGGCGTATCATGCAAAAC
>NW_017117537.1:0-225 GCF_001263275.1 Habropoda laboriosa
AAACTATCGCATCCCGTGAGCAGGTCATCCACATAGAAGTCGTGAATGATCGCACGACCAGCGGGCGGGTGCGATTGGATGCAATCTTCTCCGATTTTCTTAAGCACACGCGTTGCTAGAAACGATGCCAACGCGGTGCCGTACGTTGTAGTATTCAAGTCGTAAACGCTAATTGGGTCATTGACATTTGAACGCCAGAGTATCCGCTGAAATCTACGATGTTCC
>NW_017117538.1:0-225 GCF_001263275.1 Habropoda laboriosa
TTTAGAGATATATTTATTACATTAGGAAGAGGAATAGGTAGATTTCGAAGAAGGTTGACACTTCGTTAGAGTTTCTTAGTAACAAGTTGATAAATGGTAAGATTGAAACTATTTCAAGGTTATGTTCGCTTTCCTAGTTAATAGTTATACACACAGTTCAATGCAGATAAAAAAGAAGTATCATTAAAACAGTATTCATCTATAAATCTTCCGGAATTTTTCCGC
>NW_017117539.1:0-225 GCF_001263275.1 Habropoda laboriosa
AACGCAAAATCTAACACGGAAAAAGGATTCGAACAGGAATACGCCACGGGAATTGGTAAGATTCAAATTGTTATTAATTATAAGCACGCGTATATTTGTGCAGTAACTTATAATATTGACATTTTTGTTCATTATGGTATTACGTTGTTATAAAATTCTGACAAATCAACGAAATATTAAAAACTATCATTTCAAATACAGTTTTGCTACATTTTTTCGTATCCG
>NW_017117540.1:0-225 GCF_001263275.1 Habropoda laboriosa
AACGCAAAATCTAACACGGAAAAAGGATTCGAACAGGAATACGCCATGGGAATTGGTAAGATTGAAATTGTTATTAATTATAAGCACGCGTATATTTGTGCACTAACTTATAATATTGACATTTTTGTTCATTATGGTATTACGTTGTTATAAAATTCTGATAAATCAACGAAATATTAAAAACTATCATTTCAAATACAGTTTTGCTACATTTTTTCGTATCCG
>NW_017117541.1:0-225 GCF_001263275.1 Habropoda laboriosa
TTCTAGACTGAGTTTAATGATTCATTGTAGTGGAATGGAAGACGATAAAAAGAAAAGTGTCGTTACCTTCATCAATTGGCAACCATGCTGAGTAACGTCAAATGTCTGAAATATAAAAGCAGACAGTAATGTCGAACGTTTTTGCAAACTGAATTCGAGAATTTTTGTTACACAACGTGTTTATTGAATGCAAGTAGTGCATGTCGATATATATGGAGACATATA
>NW_017117542.1:0-225 GCF_001263275.1 Habropoda laboriosa
TTGCTCCACTGTTATTGCATATAAACGACTTTAATATCGACGACTGTTATCTCCTAATCACTACTGTTGCTCCATTGTTATTGCATATCTACGACTTTAATATCTCCGAGTCCGGCATTAGGTTAGATTTTTTTTTTATAACAATATCAACGACTTTAATACCGACGACTGTTATCTCATTATAACTAATTAACGATATCTTACGTGCTATTGTTGCTTAACGTG
>NW_017117543.1:0-225 GCF_001263275.1 Habropoda laboriosa
TCAAAGGGTTAATCTTGCTATTATTACTAGAAGAAACACATTCACCGATGTTGTTGAACAATAAAATATTCGCATATGATCCTTGCTAATTTTCAGGAAATAATCTACAGCTCGTATTCCATTCTTTCACTTGTTGGCTTGATATTCTACTGTATTTCTAAATGCCTTCCAATCAAAGGATTAATCTTGCTATTATTACTAGAAGAAACACATTCACCGATGTTG
>NW_017117544.1:0-225 GCF_001263275.1 Habropoda laboriosa
ATCTTCAAAATAGCAAATACAAGAAACAATTTAGCAGTTGAAACAAAGAGACTTTCGAAAGACGCGTGAGAAAAGAAATCTTTCAGAATATATGCAAATTTTATACGTTTTCATCGACTTTTATTTATTCTAACGTACTGAAACTAACGTACGGACAAAATAGGCACGAACTTTCCGAAGCTAAGCTATAACGACGCAACCGCAGAACGTAAAACAGAGAAAGTT
>NW_017117545.1:0-225 GCF_001263275.1 Habropoda laboriosa
GCAGAATCTTACTCCAATTAGAGTTCGAGTATCGCCGCAGTATGTTATGTTATTGTCGCGAAGCAATACTATCGCCTAGCCAACGTTATAGGTGTATATTCCCTTCGTTTAATATTAACACGGCAACCGTGTGAGATATTGAAGAACCATGCACACCTTTACATTCGGGATTAAAAAATTGTAAGATTTCTGTTACGTCGTAACAGAGGACGAATACCATCAGGC
>NW_017117546.1:0-225 GCF_001263275.1 Habropoda laboriosa
AGTTTTAAAAGCACCCTTGAAAATTCGGGGTACTTAAATTGATGACTGGTGAAACTAGTTCGACTTATGTCGTGTTTGGGCTCATTTTCATCGGGAGATTATCACCAATTCATTGGTATTATTTTCATAAAGATAGGATGAAAATGATTCATTGCATCATAGACGGTCGCGTTTCGACCGTCGTTACTTGACACACTACGCCTATTTCCAGAAGGCATATTGTCA
>NW_017117547.1:0-225 GCF_001263275.1 Habropoda laboriosa
TTAGAATACGAGTATCGTACTGGTACGTGACATGAAAATCGCGAAGGAATACTACCTCCTAGCGCGACGTTATATGTGTGTATTCGCTTCGTTTAACAGTTATACAGGAACGGTTTGAGCTATTGAAAAATCAAACCACACATTTGTTTTTTGTATCACAAAAAGTAAGTTTTCGTTGGTCACATTTAGCATTAGGAATTATTAGTATCGTTGAAATATTTAATT
>NW_017117548.1:0-225 GCF_001263275.1 Habropoda laboriosa
TGAACTGGACACGAAATCGAAGTATGGCGTTAAGTAACTCTTTGAGAAAATATGTGATTTGTGTGAAATATTTAGCGAGTTTGTTCAGTGCTACTGGAAGGATGTGTCGAGCAACAAAAATGTGTTTGGTGCGATCAATTTGACCCGAAATCGAAGTCTGGCCGTTAAGTAACTTTTTGAGAAAATATGTGATTTGTGTGAAATATTTAGCGAGTTTGTTGAATA
>NW_017117549.1:0-225 GCF_001263275.1 Habropoda laboriosa
ACAAGTAACGATGTGTAAATTGAAGATACTGTAGAAACTGAAATTCAGGTGTGTCCAACACGCGAGCCCGTGGGCTGCTTGTAGCCCTGGAGGGCACGTGTGTTGCCCTAGAGGGCTGGTAACGCGCACCTGTGAGATTCTACACTTTTAACATTGTCATGTGATTTTTAGCGATGTTTTTAACGACTTAAATGCGTTATAATGGAAAATACAAAAACTGACCAT
>NW_017117550.1:0-225 GCF_001263275.1 Habropoda laboriosa
TTCCAATTATAATTCTAATATGTTACAATTATGTATTAGTAAACGTTGGAAATATTAAAAAGGTTGAGGTATGTTAGTAAACAAATGATTGAAATACAATAAATTTCAAGGTACTTTTATGCAGACTTTGTAAATATTGTTTAGTATTAATTTGTAGCAGTACGACACACTAAGGATAAAATCGTGATTCAAATATGTATAAATTAAAATGGAGGGAAAATTCGA
>NW_017117551.1:0-225 GCF_001263275.1 Habropoda laboriosa
GTGTCCATTGTTGACACGATAAATATTGTAATATAGGAATATTTACAAGAAAACTGGAAAAAGATAGAATATTCGAGTCCATTTAAATTACGCAAAAACAAATGTTCACCTTCGTAAAACTGAAGAAAATTTAATTTTCTTCAAAAGCTTCAGAAACTCATTATGATATAATATAGGAATATTTGCAAGAAAACTAGAAAAAGCGTTCGATAGAATATTCGAGTC
>NW_017117552.1:0-225 GCF_001263275.1 Habropoda laboriosa
CTGTTCCATTTCCAGCATGTTTATTCGAATGATTGGTTACGCACTAACCGTTGAAAAAATCTTCGTCCTAATCACCTGTTTGTTTAGAAATATCGTTTCACTTGAAGAATGAAGCTTCGAGCTCGTGATTATTTCTAAATTCGTAGCGTTTGTCAAAATACTTGCAAAATGATGCCAATTTCTAGGTGGATGGAGGTACGAAACAGCCTCAAAGATAGCGAAAGA
>NW_017117553.1:0-225 GCF_001263275.1 Habropoda laboriosa
ACAATGTTCAATTCGATTTGACGTTGAAACATTGCGTACCGGAGAATTGGAATTTTTTTATTGTATTACGATTCTTCGGGATAGCCCCTCAACGCTCAGATTTTTTCATAATTTTGCCGAATAAGATCAAGTTTGTCTTTCTTTGAATTATTTTCTAGGTGCATTTATTTTCTGCGTGCAGAAATAAATTGCCCATGATTTATAATGCTGTAACTTACTTCTCCT
>NW_017117554.1:0-225 GCF_001263275.1 Habropoda laboriosa
TAAGACAAAATCGATCACTCAGTGCGGTACTATCCGCGATATTCAACCTATAAAGATTACTAGTACATCGCAACCAGTTCGCGATATTCGACTTTATTGATTTCGACAACCAGATTTCAACAACCAACCCGACCTTCTCTAAAACGAAGCGCGGGAAGCTGCATTAACAGCAGGTACTTAATGTAATATTACTTGTTATTGCTTGTATTTTGTCGGTTTGGTATG
>NW_017117555.1:0-225 GCF_001263275.1 Habropoda laboriosa
CATTTTATAAAGCCAAATTAACCGAAGAAAATTATTTTCTCGTTGCGTAAACAGAAACAGTTGGAGGAACAAAAAGTGGCAGTTAAAACCATGTACACGCAACAAAATATAATTTTTCCTTTGAAAAGAAAAAGAATCCATCGAAAGTCTCGTTAACATCGTTCGATCTGCGAGAAGCTGATACCCGAAGTAACGGCAAGACACGAAAGTGAGTTTCTCCGCGGA
>NW_017117556.1:0-225 GCF_001263275.1 Habropoda laboriosa
CTTGTATATTGCAATGATCTCAGAAATGAATAGTGTCCCTTTTAATACTTCGAACACTGTCATACATATTTAATATTGAGAATTATTTGCACATTTCAGCGGTAATTAATACCAAAATAATACCTCTGTTTTATTTAATTAAATTCAATTGTAACGCCGAGATATTTAATTATGCAATTGATTATACTAGAAATTCGTTCGTAGTGCTGTTCTACGAACCATCAG
>NW_017117557.1:0-225 GCF_001263275.1 Habropoda laboriosa
TCACCTTAAAATTGTAGGTTTCATATTTTTAGCATCAGACTGGAAGGCAGAAAAAAGTGTTCACTCATATTCCTCGCAGAAAATCGTGAAAAATTTCATGCAATACACCGTCATAAATTTGAATAATTTTCTCGAAAAACGCAAACTACTTATTTTCACTGTTTTGGTAGTTCTAGCCTTAGAAATATACAATTTTACAAATTTTTGTGATACTACAAAGTACAT
>NW_017117558.1:0-225 GCF_001263275.1 Habropoda laboriosa
ACAAATAGATGATTGTGTATATTCTAAGTTTGTTTGTGTCGTGAAAAATTTGAAAAAAATTGAGAAGAAGTTGAAATACACTTAAAATAGGCAAAAAGAAATAATAGGCACGCTGAAAGTAGGATAAATAATTACAAGGAGGTATTACAAGTATCTGCTCTGATGGAGTTTGTTTGTATATTTTCAAAATTGTGTTGGAGCTAGAGGGACTGAAAATTTCACTTC
>NW_017117559.1:0-225 GCF_001263275.1 Habropoda laboriosa
TCACGAAAGAGTTAAACACCATATCTATATTTCCATACTTTTTTACACGTGCGCGTTCATATTTCAATTAATTCCCAATTAACCCTTTGGTGACCGCTGGGAGTCTCACGCCTCTCTTGAATACTCGAAACAAAAAATAGAAACCAAACTGACCTCACTCGTCTGAATAATTCCCAAATTAAAAAAGAAATAATTCGCTCACGAGAAAGGGTTGAACGACGAATC
>NW_017117560.1:0-225 GCF_001263275.1 Habropoda laboriosa
GAAATATTTAATTATCTGTATATTCCCCCATATCGTAGTTCGAAAATACGGCGCCGATGTCCAAAATTCATAGCAGAACCGTACTCCGTTTTGGAGTACGATACGTGAAAGTCGCGAAGAAATACTATCTCCAAGCGCGACGTTATATGTGTATATTCGCTACGTATAACGGTAAGACCAGAACCGTTTGAGCTTTGAATAACCATGCACACCTTTATATTCGGG
>NW_017117561.1:0-225 GCF_001263275.1 Habropoda laboriosa
CCGTTATCTTGCATCATCGGCCAATATCCTCGAATCCGCGTCGTGAAATCGCATTGTATTAAACGTCTGAAATAGGGTCGTTACGAGACGAGTCAAGGGGTTAAATTCACCCCAAAGGCAATTCTTCCGGGAAGTTTTCCCTTTGAAAAAAAATTACAAACAACAATCGAACGAACCGTTTCTTCGATAAAAGATACACACTTCTCGGCTAGATGTTGCGAACTC
>NW_017117562.1:0-225 GCF_001263275.1 Habropoda laboriosa
CATGACCCTTTATGCGCGAAGATTTCACGTGACCGGTTAAGGGTTAAAGGAGTATTCCCATTTGGAGACGTAATTTTTACGCGATTTTTAAGATAAGTAATTATCAAGGAACTTGAAATTTTTCATACACGTTTGGTCATGTTACACGTTTACAATTTGACAATTATCAGTCTTACAAATGAATTTTTATTACTGTCTCTGTCACATCTTCGTCAGAATCTCTGA
>NW_017117563.1:0-225 GCF_001263275.1 Habropoda laboriosa
TGTTTGAGTGATAGCGGGGTCTAGTGTGGTAGATTAAACTGAAATACCTTTTCTTCTTTTCTACAGGTTTTCCATGTGTGTTTGTTTATCGGTGGAATTTGTAGGTTTTGAGAGTGTAATGCGTTAAGCGTCAGCTGTGTACTGTTTTAGTGCTAGTAAGTGAGAAAAGCTAATGTATCGTAGATTAACTAAAAGATTTGCCAATCTTCAGTTTTATAAATTAAA
>NW_017117564.1:0-225 GCF_001263275.1 Habropoda laboriosa
GTGATTTTTTTCGGGGGAGTTTGTCTAGCGTTCGGCAATCGCGATCACTTGAAATTGTAATCTTGAATCTGTGTACAGCAGACGTACATATAGCTGGCGGAGTCGCTGGGAAAGAAAGTGGTAAGGGTCAACCTTATAGCCAACCCCCGGGTAAACGAGCTGCAGTTTGCGCCCGTTTTTAATGGGATTCCAGCAACGACAGAAGGGGTTAATTCGAATGCCGCT
>NW_017117565.1:0-225 GCF_001263275.1 Habropoda laboriosa
CACCTTCTTTCGATATTGCTTGTATCCTGTAAAAATAACTTGTATATTCCAATGAAATAAGCTGGGAAACATTAATCAATTAATGCTAATTAAACCTAGAGACGAGGTTTCTATCAATAATTGGATAATTGTTTTTTCCATTTCGTGGATTTTTGTTCCAGTGAAAATTCACACAAAAATTATCATACAATCACAAATCTGAACTACAGACCCCTGTGAAGTGTG
>NW_017117566.1:0-225 GCF_001263275.1 Habropoda laboriosa
TGTGAGGAAAGACTAATATTAAAACAAGTATTCTATTCAATAAATTTCCATTTATCGGAAATTCTGAAAGTAATTATAGGCACTTTAAACGGAAAATATTTTATTCAAAACTATTACCCATATTATTCACAAAAGACTATCATTTTCTCACAACCAGTAAGATTAAGGAAAATAATAATTTTCTGCTACTTTCTGTTACGTTTTATTCATAATTAAGGTATAGTT
>NW_017117567.1:0-225 GCF_001263275.1 Habropoda laboriosa
CTAAACTAACTGTACAGAAGAAACTTGAACGTTTCGTATTGGCCTGAATGCATAGTCTACTAGCCTCAGTGCTGGTTGCACTAATTAGTGCCTAGTCTGAGTGCTTGGCGTTCTGGTCTGGCTGATTGTTGTTTTCTGACTCACAGCTTGGTTCTAACTAACTGCTTGTTTCTGACTGATTGACTGTTGTTGATAACTGAATGCCTAACTGATTCTGACTGACTA
>NW_017117568.1:0-225 GCF_001263275.1 Habropoda laboriosa
AATCTTCAAATATTGCGCAATATTATTACGCACATCTCCTAATTATCTGTCACACTTCGTTCCTAGGTATTCTTTAAAAATATAGAACACACTACACATATGTATATAGTTGTATCGCGATAATTCACAAATGATTAAAATACGAGACAATGAATTTCGCGAAAATATTTACTCGTGTGATTTACATCCGATTCGTCGCCTCGTTAATTCTCGTGGCGGGCGAAG
>NW_017117569.1:0-225 GCF_001263275.1 Habropoda laboriosa
TTCGAAGTGCAGAAGAGGATTAGAGAATGGCACGAAATTCAAGTTCATAATTAAAAAATTAATCCACAATGATATCTATAAACAACGCTACTGTCTTCATCGTATCTGTATTGAGAAAAAAATATTGCACAAGTGTCATAAATCTGAGATTTTCACACTTCGCAGATTTTTTCCACTTCTTTTTAAATCGTCCAATGAAAATATTAAAAATTTGACTCGACTAAA
>NW_017117570.1:0-225 GCF_001263275.1 Habropoda laboriosa
GTGCAATTTTTTTGCTTCTTTTTATTTGACGGTGTATTAAAACGGCGAATTTAACGCGTACTCCTGTTCGTGAGTATTAGAAGCAAACTTAAGTGGTCGTTAAAAAATTTTCGTTATTCAACATTTATTCGGAATTATTCAACGGCACTTATTTCACACGTCATTTGTGGATTGACGTTTAACCCTTTCGCGGGACTCATATTTCCCACTTGAGCGTTTGAGCAA
>NW_017117571.1:0-225 GCF_001263275.1 Habropoda laboriosa
GGTAGAATAATTTCAATGAAAATATTTACCTTCGAAACCTGCAATATTTCTTTTTCACCATCTTGCAGCCAAAGAAATTCTTGTTTCTTTGAGATAATAAAATCATCGATTCATTTTTTAACTTCAATTCCGATCACCTTAGGCTATCCGAAGCACAATTTCTCGTTCACAGAAGAAAAATAAATTTTCCCTTTCACCCAGCAAAAATTGTCGTATTGTCGATCA
>NW_017117572.1:0-225 GCF_001263275.1 Habropoda laboriosa
AGTAAGGTGTGCTGCTAGCTTTACGCGATTAAATCTCGCGCGGCTGTAAATTCCTCGATAACTTCGTATTATTTCGCGGCTGGTCTGTGTCGGTTGTGGGGAGAAATGGAAGTTCGGTGGGAGTAAGTAGGAAAATCTGGGAAAGATTCCCGGCTTGTTACGAAAATCGGGGGGAATCCAGTTACCCGTGGGAACCGGATCTTTGTCGTTACTTCTGAAACGAAG
>NW_017117573.1:0-225 GCF_001263275.1 Habropoda laboriosa
GTTTGAGCTATTGAAAAAACAAACCACACCTTTGTATTCGGTATCACAAAAAGGTAAGACTTCTTTGGTCACATTTAGTTTTAGGAATTATTATGTACGTCGCAATAATTAATTATCTGTATTTTCCGCGCCCACCCAAGTTCGAAAATTCTGCGCCGACGTCCACAATGCATAGCAGAATCATACTCCATTTCAAGTACGAGTATCGTTCCAGTACGTTGCGTG
>NW_017117574.1:0-225 GCF_001263275.1 Habropoda laboriosa
TTATAATTAAAAATACAATTCACATTCTTGCACATGTGAGAATATGTTTGCGTTCAACACAGTTATAACAGTACAATCAAAAACGAACAATCCCTCGAACACCAGTGTACATAAAATAAAAATGAGAAATCGAAACAAAACAGCGTTACCTTTCGCCAATTTTACCTTATATCCATATCGATAATGGTTTGCTGCGTTTTACGAGCCACGAAGCGGTAGACTGGT
>NW_017117575.1:0-225 GCF_001263275.1 Habropoda laboriosa
CGGAGAAAAAATAATTTTGTATAAACTTTATCATTGTCACGTGAAAATTCGTCTCTCAAAAATGAGCGTGTCGAGGCAATCCATCAGTTACATGCGAAATATTTCATATTTTCGCTTAATATAGGTGTAACAAATTTTCCCAGGCAAATATTTGACCTTTCTTTTAGTCAAGAATGAAACGTGAAAGCAAAAATGAATCGTTATGATAAATTAACGAAAGTATAA
>NW_017117576.1:0-225 GCF_001263275.1 Habropoda laboriosa
TCCGTTCTGACGGAATTAGAGCAAATAATTAAAATTCAATTTCTATTCCAATTCGAAGAAAAGAGAAACTTTTCGTTTATCTTCCCTGTTCGATACAGTAAATTTTCGAAAATAGAATCACCAAATGTAACACATTAAATGCGACACATTATTTAAATCACCATAAATCAGATCGCACATTTTATTCTTAAACATTCATTTCGCTTGTATTAAGTTGGGTCGGTA
>NW_017117577.1:0-225 GCF_001263275.1 Habropoda laboriosa
TGTATGTACATATACGTACACGATCGAATAATTGAGTGAATTGGAAATAGAGGAGGTCCTACGTATTGCTAGATAGATTAATTATCGTTACAATTTCGTTTTATCGTATCCTAAGTTCCTACCGTATCCTAAACAACAACAAATCAGTTTCTCACTTTTTTCCCCCCGAGACTTATACATGCTCTATCCTTTTCTGGGGAAGCATTGTTTCTCAATAGGAATGTA
>NW_017117578.1:0-225 GCF_001263275.1 Habropoda laboriosa
TTTTAACGAAATTCAATAACAGTTTATAATTATCTGCCTAGTAACAAATTTTCTTTCTTAACTTTCGAACAGCGAACGGCGTGATAGTTGCAGGCGAGACGGTTGCCGGGTCAAATATGACCCAACGCTAGAATCTCTTTTATATTGGGTGATTTTGACAAGTTCAAACCATCGTATCCCTGTTTCTAATTGAGACAGCGACAAAAACTAAAAGATGTTTTATCC
>NW_017117579.1:0-225 GCF_001263275.1 Habropoda laboriosa
AGCTTTGCTACAACTACTCCTCCTCAAAGTTTCAAATTTTTCTGAATTTTCAAACTCCCCCTTTGAGCGTGATTACACGTACACAGGTGTGCCCGCGTGCAGGTGAGGGTGCTTTTTAAGGGCGGTCAGTGCGTTGTGAGAACAGCGGAGTGCAACAATGGTGAGCAGAGAGGGCGTGAAGAGTTTTTCGAGCGAGCGTTTAAAGGGACCGGCGAAAGCGAGAGT
>NW_017117580.1:0-225 GCF_001263275.1 Habropoda laboriosa
TTTAACGATGGCTGCGTTGACTCGTGCTAGAGATCGATGTGTCGCGTATTTTGAAAATTTAGGAAAATACTTTTTTGTATTATATTTGCGTCAATAGAGGTGGATATTCTGATACAGTGAAGTAGCGAATTAAAGCTGTACGGTGTTAAGATTTGAGTATACTATCGATCGAAAGTTTGGGCCACTGTGCATTGAACGTTACGGAAAAATTTTCAGAGAAAGTTA
>NW_017117581.1:0-225 GCF_001263275.1 Habropoda laboriosa
CTACAACATTCGAATTTATTACATTCTTCACATCTCCAACCAGTGCAGCCTTTACGGACCCACAAAAAGCAAATTGTAGGTACACTGCACCCAATCTTCGTTCAATCTGGATGCACCAAGATTGCCCTGTTATGGTTCTTTTGTAATTACGAGGGATTTTGTTGGAGTCTATAAATGAGGTTACATTAAAATAGTACGATGCATTATGAATAAAAAAAGACAATC
>NW_017117582.1:0-225 GCF_001263275.1 Habropoda laboriosa
TTTCTATTTTGATTAGGTCTCCTACTCCAACCGTTGAGAAACATCCCCAGACCATAACTGACCACACTCTGGCAACATTTCTTCTTGTACAGATCGGCGAACAAATATCCTTGGATGCGACCCAAATATTTCGAACTTGGATTCGTCAGTCCAAAGAACCTTCCCCAGTCCGTAGGTGTCCAATTTTTGTGACTTTTTGCCCAATCCAACCGCATTTTACGATTT
>NW_017117583.1:0-225 GCF_001263275.1 Habropoda laboriosa
GAACCAACGCGAATATTGTGGACTTAACTCAGATTGATCTAATTCCTTCGGTGTCGATTGATATTATGATAATATGCAGGATTTGTGTTGTTAAATAATGCTTTTCGAATAGAATTAAGGGTAAGCATCGATTCATTCTGATATTAATACCAAATTACGTGAAAATTTTTAAATCATTCCGTACCTTTAGAAAATATTCTATTAAATTCTGTGTGCTTTTAAAAA
>NW_017117584.1:0-225 GCF_001263275.1 Habropoda laboriosa
CTACATTTGCTATTATTACAGTTACACTATACACTATTCTCACTCATTACATTACACTCACCACCACGGTTACCACTGTACTACATTTTCTTCAACAACATACTAAACTTACCACGTCACAACGAAACGAAAAAAAAAAAAGAGAGAAAAACAGACGGAACACTAAAAAATGAAGACACTTTAGCATTCATAACATCTGAACGATACACAGCCCTAGCACGAACA
>NW_017117585.1:0-224 GCF_001263275.1 Habropoda laboriosa
TACTGCTGTTTTCTCGCGACAAACCACGTTTTGCAGTGCTGCACACGACTGTTTGCTCTTGATAATGCATGTTTCGCCACGTAAAACTAATATAAACGAATATAAACTGAAATACTGCTGTGTTCTCGCGACAAACCACGTATCGCTGTATTGCAAACATATGTTATATCTTTATTATGCATGTTTCGACACGTAAAACGTGATTCAACGAATGTAAACTGAAA
>NW_017117586.1:0-225 GCF_001263275.1 Habropoda laboriosa
TTTTAATTAGCATACCTTTTGCGAAACACCAATCGCTATTTAGCATGAAAGAAATAATCAACGCGAAGAGAATTTCTGGAAACGATACTTTGGAAGCTGAAATATTTTCGAAACTGTTAATATCATCGACGAAGTCTTCAGACAAAAATTAAATGGTTTTCGATGTAACTATCATTTTTGTAAATAGACGCGTAGAAGACATAAACAAACTTGATCTTCATATAG
>NW_017117587.1:0-225 GCF_001263275.1 Habropoda laboriosa
TTTCGCCATAATTGCAATTACCTTTAATCAGGGCATCGAGACACACTGATAATGTCGTGTGTTATTTTTTGGTACACTTGTAATCTCAAATCTAGAACGATACGCGACATTGTAGGTGTGTCTCTATACTTGTCTCATGGATTAAACAAAATTTCTTGAAATCAATAATATGAGAAATGTATTAGCTGTTCAAATATTTTTGTAACACGATAATTGCGCCTTATT
>NW_017117588.1:0-225 GCF_001263275.1 Habropoda laboriosa
CGTGAAAGTCGCGAAGAAATACCATCTCCAAGTCCGACGTTGTATGTGTATATTCGCTTCGTTGAACAGTAACACGGGAACCGTTTGTGTTATTGGAAAAACAAACCACACCTTCATTTTCCGTATCAAAAAAAGGTAGGGTTTCGTTGGTCACATTTAGTTTGAGGAATTATTATTAACTTCGAAATATTTAATTCTCTGTATTTTCCCCCACACTGTAGTTCG
>NW_017117589.1:0-225 GCF_001263275.1 Habropoda laboriosa
CATAACATCCATCTGTTTTACTTTACAAACAGAACAATTGCCCACTAAAAACGCCCAAAAGAAGGTTCATCATAGCTTGTGTAATTATAAAAAGTACATTTAAAAACTAACAATAAAGTCAGTAATTATTAACATTAATTTTTACCACAATTACCGCCTCAATTTTCTCGGACACACTTTTCCACTTAACAACATTTTCGCCTCGTATACAAATAACCTTGCGTC
>NW_017117590.1:0-225 GCF_001263275.1 Habropoda laboriosa
AACATTAAAGAACGTGTACTTCGCGCTGGCGAAGGCTATGACGTTGCGATTGTTGAAATTGGTGGTACGGTTGGTGATATCGAGTCGCTGCCGTTTATGGAGTCTGTTCGCCAACTTATGGTAGAACTTGGCCATAAACGTAGTATGTTAATGCATTTAACATTGCTTCCATATATTAGCTCTGCTGCTGAGTTGAAGACAAAACCAACACAGCATTCTGTAAAA
>NW_017117591.1:0-225 GCF_001263275.1 Habropoda laboriosa
AAGCACACCTTTATATTCGGGATCAAGAAATTGTAAGATATCGTTGGATACATTTAGCTGAAGAAATTATTATTAACGTCGAAATATTTAATTATCCTTATTTTCCCCCACCATCGTAGTTCGAAAATTCGACGCCGGCGTACAGAATGCATTGCCGAATCATACTCCATTTAGAGTACGAGTATCGCCGCAGTGTGTTATGTTAATGACGCGACGAACTACTAT
>NW_017117592.1:0-226 GCF_001263275.1 Habropoda laboriosa
AGGGGAAAAAACAATACGAACGTTAAACTGGAAATTGCATTGCACGAGAGAGAATCGTGAACGGTGCTCGAATCCGCCTGGAAACCCTGTTTTCACGCGTTTCCTCAACGGACACGTGTGCGTACGACACAGTCGGATTCGCAAATTTCTCGGTCCCGCTTTCCTAGGGAAATTTTCGTCGGATCAGGAAAGGTAGCAATAATTTAACGCGTTCGAGCGACTATTT
>NW_017117593.1:0-225 GCF_001263275.1 Habropoda laboriosa
AAAATAAAGAGAAATCAGTCGTTTGTAGTACTGCAAAACGTGGGTTGTCGCGGGAAAACAGCATTATTTCAGTTTAAATAGGTTAAAACACGATTTACGAGGCGGAATATGCAAAAGAAAGAGAAAACAGTCGTTTGTAGTATTGCAAAACGTCTTTTTAGGGAGAAAAAAGCAGTATTTCAGTTTATATTCGATAAAACAGGTTTTACTTGGTGAAACATGGAA
>NW_017117594.1:0-225 GCF_001263275.1 Habropoda laboriosa
TCGAGCTTGGATATAGTATTTCCTCGTGACTTTCACGTAACGTACCGGAACGATACTCGTACTATAAATGGAGTACATTTCTGCTATGCATTCTGGTCATGGGTGTCGAATTTCCGAACTACGATGGTGGGGGCACAAACATATAACTAAATATTGCGACTGTAAAAATATTCCCTACAAATAAATGTTCCCAACGAAATCTTACTCTTTTTGGATACCGAAAAC
>NW_017117595.1:0-225 GCF_001263275.1 Habropoda laboriosa
CAATCTGAGAGGAAGGAAGGAAGGAAGCAAGGAGGAAACGCAGCCAAATCCACGTTGCAGAGCCCAGCTGCCTAATCTGCGAATTGTGAGTGAATTTTGTTGGGTTTGGTGATTGGTTATTATGTGTTGCATGCATGTTTGGAGCTGAATTATCAAGACTTGAAAGAAGAACTGGATGGATGTGAGTTCAAATCCGAACTCTACTGCACCAAAGGTGCAAACGCC
>NW_017117596.1:0-226 GCF_001263275.1 Habropoda laboriosa
TCTCTTCTTCTCTTTCTAACCTACCAATAGGACGTTTAAAGCCCCACTAACACGGAAAAAAAAAGGAATCGATTTTGAAAGAATCGAACCTTTAAAGAAACAAAACAAAACAACATTCACCACGCGATTGTCGCGTTATTACTTTTATACCTTATTAATTCGCCTGTTACGACGCTTTCGTTCGCAACGTTCACTAGTTCCTTTCACTATAACGTCTTTTCATTCC
>NW_017117597.1:0-226 GCF_001263275.1 Habropoda laboriosa
TCTCAAATCCTTTCCTCCTTTTCCCTGCCCTTCATTTATCCTTTCACTTCCCTCATTCCTTGTCCTAACCCCCTCCCTTAATCCCACTTTCTCCACCCATGTCAGTCCTACCAATTTTCCTCCGTCTGGGTCCCCACCGTCCTACTAGGAAGTAGTCCTAAATGATTTTTTCCTGTCACTTCTACTGTTACCTTCTCCTCCATTCTTACCTACCTTTCCAGCTGTT
>NW_017117598.1:0-226 GCF_001263275.1 Habropoda laboriosa
CCTCTGAACACCGATAGGTCTTCGAAAATGCTTCGAACGGCGTGTGCGAGACTTATGCAAGACTGCCATTATTTCATCTTAGTCGCTCCGCTCTCTGACGTCCGCGCTGCGCAACATTGTGGGGAATTTTCTCGTGAGAATCTGTGCTTCGAAACGATTCTTACTCGATTTACGAGAAAAATATCCTTCTCCATTGTTTTCGTCGCGTAAACCAAGCTTTATCTCG
>NW_017117599.1:0-226 GCF_001263275.1 Habropoda laboriosa
AATTTTTTATTGCATCGTGATATTTTGTCAATGTAGTATTATAAACGACTTTAGTTTTAGTACCATATTTCGAGGTTAAGTTAGGTTAGGTGGTTTTCTTATATCCACCATATTTCTATCAACCATGAACAGAAAATGGTACCTATAATCGGTTGACAATATGTTAACATTATTATCGAATGAATTATTTAAAAATAACGATGCAGATTTTGTGAATTGCTTTTGA
>NW_017117600.1:0-226 GCF_001263275.1 Habropoda laboriosa
GGTATCATCGCGCGTAGATTCGTCCTGAATTATCCCGGATCACGGCATAACGTCGTAAATTTCACCAATTGCCGGACTCGTCTCTCCCTGCCTTCGCGCGTCTCCTCCTTCTCTGTTGGCCGACCGTGGCGATAAAATTTACAAAAGCTCTCCCGGCGTTACCAGCGGAATTAGAAAGTCGAATAATCACTTTTAGGGCACAATGTTACGGTCGTGTCTTACGAAC
>NW_017117601.1:0-226 GCF_001263275.1 Habropoda laboriosa
TCTAAGGCGCGGGCCTTCGAGAAAACCTTACTGACGAGTCCACTAGGAGGCCCAGGACGAAACGCCGCCCCCTAACCTTTGTTCGCCTATCCTCTCTTTATCAGTTTCCTACAACCCTTCATATTAATCCATCGCGTGACGTGTGAGTATCTAACGTGGAGTTTGAGCGACTTTACATCTGTGGTGCCATCTCTCTCGTCATCTTCTCAACTTCGCATAGTACTGT
>NW_017117602.1:0-226 GCF_001263275.1 Habropoda laboriosa
GTGTTATCGCAGCCACGTTCTTTGTCCGAGGGTACCCTTTAAAAATCATGCTTGTAAAAAAAACAAAAAAAACAAAAACGAGGGGGGAAAGAAATATGCAAAATATCCGTCGGGAGAAGTACAAAAGGAGATTTATACCTGTGAAATGAATCGACAGTGGAATATTTCACGCAACGGGTGCTACTCTGTATTTTGTGTATTAACCAGGGTAAATTCTGTCTCCGTA
>NW_017117603.1:0-225 GCF_001263275.1 Habropoda laboriosa
CGTACTCTAAATGGAGTACATTTCTACTATGCATTCCAGACACCGGCGTCAAATTTTCGAACTACGGTGGTGGGGGCAAATACAAATAACAAAATATTTCGGCTTCAAAAATAATTGCTTCAGCTCAATGCATCCAACGAAATCTTACCTTTTTTTGGTACCGAATACAAAGGTGTGCTTGGATCTTCAATATATCACACGGTTGCCGTGTTACTGTTAAACGAA
>NW_017117604.1:0-226 GCF_001263275.1 Habropoda laboriosa
AGAGGAGATTATTTTGGATATCGAAACAGTAAATTTTTCGATTTTTTGTAAATAAAATAGATACCGAATTAATTTGTATCCTACTTAATAAAACGAGACGTCTGAAGTGCTTGCAACTTTCTGTCCACTATAATTCATTTGCAGAGATCGCCAGAACTTTTGGGCACTTACCTAACCTCACTTAATAGACGCGAAATCCAACACTAACCTAACCTAGCTTAAATTT
>NW_017117605.1:0-225 GCF_001263275.1 Habropoda laboriosa
TTTATTGGTACCTCTTTATTAACAAAAAAATAAATTAACCGTTATTACACTCGAATATCATATGTCAACCACGGTTTCTTGCTCCCGAGTCCTGCATCAGGTTGATTTTATGTTTATTACGACGCGCACATGTTGTATAGCTACCACTGTTAATTTGTTCATTTAGACATGCATGCTATCGATTAAAATATACGCCATCAACTAATTAATAGTTATTAATCACTG
>NW_017117606.1:0-226 GCF_001263275.1 Habropoda laboriosa
TATTCGCGTGATACGTGTACACCGGGTGTCGCATTTATTTCCGATCGAACTTTGTCGATATATCCACGGTCATAAGAAAGAAAAAGATGTTAGAAATACCTAGTCTGCCTTTACAAACTGTGTTTGCGATATAAGGTGATTGAAAGTATGAACGTAACTTTTTCCGGCGCCATTTTTGTCTCGTGTCATACTAATTCCGTCACAACTTCTTAACGAAGCTTCAAAC
>NW_017117607.1:0-226 GCF_001263275.1 Habropoda laboriosa
ACATTCATTGAACAAAATCGAACGCCCCGAACCTATCAGCGATACGAGAATTTTCGCGATACCAACGCGATCAGATATCTATCTATTCCGTCTTCCGATTTTGTGAATCGACAATCCACCCTTACAAACTTCAGGGTTGCACCTAATCTACAATATCCGATCTATAACTTGCAATTAGACGTGTAAGCGTACAAAAGTCACCACGATCCAGCGCGTCGATATGATT
>NW_017117608.1:0-226 GCF_001263275.1 Habropoda laboriosa
ACCTGCTAATTTGAGGTTTACGTTTAAATCGACACCGTTCAACACCCGTGTTTTATTAAATCAAACGATTATTTACAGATTATTCGCACCGAATGTAGTTTTTTGATGTTAAAATATATTGAAAATTGTGTATACAAAGTTTTCAATTTTCTTGTCAGTGTATGCTCCTCGTTTCGCGATTAAAGTTTTTTAGGAAATTCCAGACCGACACAGTTTCTTCTGGATC
>NW_017117609.1:0-226 GCF_001263275.1 Habropoda laboriosa
AGGAAGCGTTTTATGGCTGCAGAAAAATAAATTTTCTGCGGGCCACATACCTTCCCGGTACCCACTCGTGAACATTCAATAGACCTTTCGCGTCTCCCTGACCGCCCAAAGTCCCGTTACTCGCGGGTTATCCTTGGGCCTCACTCCCCCGCCATCGCGACATGCCACCACCCTGTCAACTTGGAAATTCCAGGGTGGGCGGCATGCTCGCGGGCCAGGGAGGACC
>NW_017117610.1:0-226 GCF_001263275.1 Habropoda laboriosa
GCGTTGTTCAATTGAAGCGTTCTGATTAATCGATCGTAGTAGATGGTTTGTGACGGATTATTCGAGTGGTCTGTAAGTTAAGTGGCACGAGATGCAGCTGTTTTGTTGGAAATAAATTTCTTCAACAGATAACAACGGAATTAAATTATTCAGGAGTTGATTAAAAGTGTAGTTTCTTATTATACGCTTTTTGTAAATTTTTACAGGTAACACCTGAAAATTTCTA
>NW_017117611.1:0-226 GCF_001263275.1 Habropoda laboriosa
CGCTGGGTAGTTAAGGAAATAAGCAGTTCTAATATTTTATTCATTATATTTTTCGTATACTAATCTCATATGAAATAGATTTTGAAGTATGTTATACCATAATATCGCAATAATTTTATTTAAAACACTATTAACTGCAAATATTTTTAACATTTTCTCAGATTAGTTTGTTATTGCAGAGGACATCTACTTAAAACCAAATTAGACTAATACTATAAATACAGGT
>NW_017117612.1:0-226 GCF_001263275.1 Habropoda laboriosa
AGAAGGAAAATTGACATCTTCAAATTCCTTTCTTATCGCTTTTATGCCTCGCCGTACACATCCTCGCCATTGCAACACTCCACTTCCTCATTGCCGGTGAATATCGGACGACAAACACTCTTCTTTTCGCGGTATTAATGAATATCCTAGTTCGCTCTACAGATGCAAAATTTATATCGTCTACTCAAGCAACCTTATCGTTCAACGAAGTACAAATGATAAGTCT
>NW_017117613.1:0-226 GCF_001263275.1 Habropoda laboriosa
TGATCGACTATCAGATAGACAAGTAGAAATACAAAAAGTTAATACAATGCCATCCAAACTAAGTTTTGAAGTTCGTGACAGTTAGAAAGTTATCGAGTCAGTAATAACACAGGATGTGTTAACTAGCCCCTGTTATAGCGTTAACCCTTTACACTCGATTCATACAAATATACTTAATAATACGATTAATTTTCGTCATTTCGTAATTAGTAAGACATTTATATTA
>NW_017117614.1:0-226 GCF_001263275.1 Habropoda laboriosa
TAACCACTGCAATGTCAACCGCTGCTTTTACGGCTGTTACATTATTTATTGCTACCTCTTTATGAACAAAAAATTAAAATAACCCTTATTACACTCTAATAACACATACCAACAACTGTTTGTTTCTCCCGAGTCCGGCATTAGCTTAGTTTTTTTTTTATATTAAAGCGCACGTGTTTAATAACAACCACTGTTAATTTGTTCAGTTGGACATGCATACCATCTA
>NW_017117615.1:0-226 GCF_001263275.1 Habropoda laboriosa
TGAAATGACCCACCAGTGGGTCACGCTGTCTGTTCATCCATGCTGAAATGACCCACCGATGGGTCACACCGTCTATTCAGTCTCTTTCGTCATCCATGATGGAATGACCCACCAATGGTCACATTCAATCTTTTCAGTCATCTATGTTGAAATGACCCACCAATGGGTCACACCGTCTATTCGATCTCTTTTGTCATACACGATGAAATGACCCACCAGTGGGTCA
>NW_017117616.1:0-225 GCF_001263275.1 Habropoda laboriosa
ATTATTTTTAAATTCGAAATATTGAGTTATCTGTATTTGCCCCAACCATGGCTGTTCTAAAATTCGACGCCGTCGTCCAGAATGCATAGTAGAATCGTACGCCAATTAGTGTATGAGTATCGCCCTAGTATGTTATGTGAAAGTAGCAAAGAAATACTATCACCTAGCCGACATTATATTTGTATATTCGTTTCGTTTAACAGTAACACGGGAACCGTTTGGCTA
>NW_017117617.1:0-226 GCF_001263275.1 Habropoda laboriosa
GCAATTTTTTCAAATTTTTTGCTACACGTCATCTAGTATACTAATCCCTCTAACTTCTCAAAAGAACTCAAGTCGTTTGGTCCAATTTTAAAAGAGTTAGAATGTTCTAAATAGTGTCCGAATAGTGGGAGTCACTGTATGTGAAGGATTTTGGAAGTCCTAACGTTTGAGTAGTTTCAATTGACAACAGGTAATACACCATTTCCATTTCAAAAAGTCCCAATTT
>NW_017117618.1:0-226 GCF_001263275.1 Habropoda laboriosa
CCTCAGTGTAAATGAAATATTTTAGTTATAAAACTAAAATTTTATTTCTAAATACACTTTCCAATACATTTACGGTGTTACGACTTATTTCATTTATAATGAAATTGACGGGCAATTTGTACACCTAATAAGACTAATATCAATTTATTTAATTGAAAAAATTTACTTTTAAATTCTCTTTAAAAATAATATTAAAATTATTTATCCAAAAGTATATTTTATTATA
>NW_017117619.1:0-226 GCF_001263275.1 Habropoda laboriosa
TTTACATATTTTAACTGTAGCTATTCATGGATGTGTACTGTATCGTGTAATTAACATGTATCTTCATCCAAGTAATATTACCTCAAGAATTATCAAACTCAAGTGTTTTGCCTTCTATGAAAAACCAACAGTTCGAATAAGTGCGGTAGTACATTGACCCTTGGCCCTCCCCTTCTCACTCTCTATCTCTCTTTGTTGCTCTCTATACATCCACTTACAGACTAAT
>NW_017117620.1:0-226 GCF_001263275.1 Habropoda laboriosa
GATAACGATCTTCTTATTGGGTTTTCGTCCGAGGGTGAATTAAACTTGCGACTATTGAAAACTACTGTTAATTGGGATTTGTAAGTCTGCACACGGCGTTGGAATATGGAACGTTTCAGGATGGGTTTTACGAGTGGTCGGTAAGTTGGTGTAGAAACCCCGCGTTTAGCTTTATGGAAACACGTGTCTCTGTGCGTGCCGGCGAGGAAATATACGAGGGTATGCA
>NW_017117621.1:0-226 GCF_001263275.1 Habropoda laboriosa
CTTTTCTGTTGCGTATATCTCCTCTGACTTCTCATCTTTTTTTTTCTCCCCTTGTAATTGTTGAATACTATAAAAAATACAGAAAAAATGTAATTACAAAAAGAGTCATTATTTTTTCTTCAATTTATTATTTTTATGTTTTCTTGCATCAGACGAATCAAAGAAAAAAAACAATAATTTACGAAGTTAATTACCCTTTCTCAACGAAACAAGCAGAATTTATTTC
>NW_017117622.1:0-226 GCF_001263275.1 Habropoda laboriosa
ATTTGCTCGATCACATTCGAGTAGGGTATCTTAAAAAGTAGCGGCTTTTCCTTTCTCGACTTTTCTTCATTTCTCTCTCTGTTATTTCAAATAATTGTTCAATAACCACTACATATTAATCACACAATATAGAACGTGTGAAATTTAGCGGAGGTTAAGAAATGACTTTAAACTGTGTAAAGGGTGAGAAAGAAGAAAAAGAAGAGAATGTTGAATGGTGGAAGTT
>NW_017117623.1:0-226 GCF_001263275.1 Habropoda laboriosa
CTTCTGCCAGTGCCATTCTAGTCTTGTGTATCATAGTAAACGCAAATTCGTTACAGTCCGCCTTGTATTTTTCTTGTAACTCTTTAACGAAGCTTCAAACGACCTATGTTTATATAACATTTTCTTCTTGAATATACCCATAGAACGTACTGACGAGGTTTCATCGAAAACAATTAGGACACCCTGTATATAAGAAATGTACAGAGTCACAGGTCACCAGTAAAAA
>NW_017117624.1:0-226 GCF_001263275.1 Habropoda laboriosa
CGTCGGGAAAGTAGAAATTCGCAAGCGTGGACGTTCGGAGTTGGAAAGAAGGAGAAGGTCTGGCTGGCCGCGGCGAACGGTCAGAATCGGACAAAGAGAGAGGATGGAAAGAAATCGCGAAGAATGGAATTTGAAAATTCGAGACTGAACCCTTTTGGTGGATGGTCCGAGCAGCTGGCAGCATATGCTGCGAACGGGCGACAGAAAGAAAGAAAAGGAACGGAAC
>NW_017117625.1:0-226 GCF_001263275.1 Habropoda laboriosa
TCGTTATTTTTCTCCCGGCGATCTTCCTTCGTTCCATCGACTCTCGTCGCGTTTCAATCGCTCTGCTATCAATCCTCCTCCACGATCGGACACCGCCGTCTCCTCCATTATCTGTCGCGTACACGTTTCTTTGCGTAAGATCGAACTGTTTTCCATTGGCCGCAGTGTTTCACAGCGCTCGAAGTCCCCGGTATGGGAAACTTCCTCGTAATCGTGTTACCTTTCC
>NW_017117626.1:0-226 GCF_001263275.1 Habropoda laboriosa
GGGCATTAACACTCTGGTTTTGTGAAAGAGTATTTTGTGGCCTGCTGTCTTCTGATGTTCTGACACAGCCGACTGAATGTAACCCAACCTGGTGCAACGCTCATGTTCCTTGATTCGTGTGCTCACACTCCTCCCAGTTTCGCCAATGTATACCTTTCCGCAGAAGCAAGGTATTTTATAGATCAAGTAGCACTTTGGAAATTTTGTATCTAACAATTTGTTTCTG
>NW_017117627.1:0-226 GCF_001263275.1 Habropoda laboriosa
TTTTCTCATGTAAACTATACGTGCCCCCTTTTATTTACATAGAAATGAGAAGGGTGGATAATGATGGTACAAAAGTGGAAAATGTACAAACATCGTCAAACCTATTTATTAACTGTGGATGCATTCACTTGATAACTGGGGAATTAACTTATTTCTAACACGGCTATGATAGTGATACGTGTATGTTCAATTTACCAGTATCGTTCGTTGAAACAATCGAATATGT
>NW_017117628.1:0-226 GCF_001263275.1 Habropoda laboriosa
ATAAAAATTTACAGAAAAAGATAAGTTTCTCCAGTTTTGTATTTCATACCGTTGTTTTCTTCTGATAATGCAAACTCTAGTGTTACAATATTAAAGATTTTCTTTTTTTCGTCCATCATTCCATGCTATTTTTACACTTTGTTTACAAAATTCATTGCCTACGAATTGTTAAAGCGTACCATCCGAAGCTGTATATTTACTATGACCATTGGTATCGTTTGAGAAA
>NW_017117629.1:0-225 GCF_001263275.1 Habropoda laboriosa
AGTACGAGTATCGTACCGTTACGTTACGTGCAAATCGCAATGATATACTATCTCCAAGCGCGACATAATAGATGTATATTCGCTTCGTTTAACATTAACACGGCAAGCGTGTGATCTATTGAAATAACAAATCCAAACTTTGTATTCAGTACCAAAAAGAAAGTAAGATTTCGTTGGTCACATTTAGATTTAGCAATTATTTTTACCACGAAATATTTAATTATT
>NW_017117630.1:0-226 GCF_001263275.1 Habropoda laboriosa
TAATTTGTATTCTCGATCGATGAGGGAGGAGGGTGTGATTAGAATGTGAATCGTTGGAAGCTGCGGAACTGGTGACTGCTTTAACAGGTTAAGATTCGCTCGACAAAGGAGGTCATAAGGAAGATGGAGTCGTGTAAGGGTATGAAAGGAGGATGGGAAAAGGGGACATTCTGTCGTGGGTCTGTTAGTACAGCTACCTTTACGATCGCGTAAAGGAGAATGATCT
>NW_017117631.1:0-226 GCF_001263275.1 Habropoda laboriosa
CAACAAATGTGAGTAGTGTATTATCTGGTCTAGTGGGGATATCGGCTGATTAAAGTGTGTAAAGAGCGGGCCCTAAAACACTCTCCTAGGGAACGCCAGTATTGATTTTGTAAATGTCAGAGATGCTATCCTGAATTTTGACTAAGAATGTCCTGCTCTCGAAATAAATATTTCGACACCCTTAAAATGCATAGTGAACATTCGGTTTACGGGCGAGTTCCAAGAA
>NW_017117632.1:0-226 GCF_001263275.1 Habropoda laboriosa
CTAGTATTACAAGGTAGTAAAGATTCTAATCGCCGCTACAGTAAAACACAAGCTTTTACCATTTTCTTGACCTTTCGTACTTCTCCAACGAAACAAATTTCACATTTCCAAACATTTTTCAATTTCAACCAAATCAAAATTCTCAAGCCGCTAAAGTTGTTTCAACTAAAAGTTGTTCGCCATTTTTACTTCGTTTCTTCTTTCAAGGAAAATCGAGAGAACTTTC
>NW_017117633.1:0-226 GCF_001263275.1 Habropoda laboriosa
TTTGGATCGTCGTTGAATTCTTTCTCGTGACGTGTCGGTACGTGGGATATTGTTTTTTTTTTTGCAGTTGATCAGCGTGGTTTGAAGAGTTTTCTTCTGTTTTTGGTTTTTGAGAAATTTGATTTTAATTTTAGGGGGATTTTTCGTGTCTTCGTTCAAGTTTGCTTTATTGCTCAAAATGGATCAAAATGGTAATACCTCTACTGTTTTTAGCTCTCTAGCAAAA
>NW_017117634.1:0-226 GCF_001263275.1 Habropoda laboriosa
TGGGGGTACAGCCCGCGCTCATCCTTGTCTAAGGCCCCCTGCGGCTTGGGTCCCGCGGTCGTTGCCTAGGCGCGTCGTACAGCGCCTTACATACGAGTAATTTGTTGCCTTATATTTCACCTGTGCACCACGATTATTCCAAGAACATTTCTCACGGTGTCAATGGAGATGTTTTAAATTAATAAATTAAAAACCACGAATATTTTTTTTATTTTCAATGTATAAT
>NW_017117635.1:0-226 GCF_001263275.1 Habropoda laboriosa
CGACCACACTTATACAACATTAACCAAACCCACGGAAACCATAGAAAGGATCAATTCAATAAAGCAGGCCTCTTTGCCTGATCGAATGCGGAAGATAGTCCTTCCAAAAGAATCCAAGGCTCCCAGAGTTTGCAGACTCCCAAATATCCACGTACAACCTTGCCAAATACCTAACAACCATTCTGAAACCTTTAATTGGAAAAACAAACTGTCACATCTAAAATTC
>NW_017117636.1:0-226 GCF_001263275.1 Habropoda laboriosa
CTTTGAGGAAGTTCCGTGGACCTTTCGGGCTCGTGGTTCTTGAGTGCGTGCCGAGAATAACTTTGGTCAAACATCGTGTAATTGTGTTTGTCCCTGTTTTTCGCCGAGGTCCAACGAATTTCTGAAATCCCCTTAACACGCTAATAAAAGTATTATACACCGACGATAGAAAAATTTTACACCCCTTCTTCTTTACTTTAACTTGCTCGATTGCGCTTCGATATCT
>NW_017117637.1:0-226 GCF_001263275.1 Habropoda laboriosa
CCCTCGACGGAGACTCCCATTTTCCCTTTTCTAAAATCACCAATCAGTGTACTCCAGTGCATCGCAACCTCCCTTCATTTCGCCCTTAGCGCGTTATCTTAGGGTGGGGTGTACAACGAAAAACGGAAAAAGTGTTCGGTGGACGGATGCGTGGGAATCCTGAGGAATCTCCGCTTTTCTAGACTTCGTTGAAGTCAAGTGGCCCATCGACGTTGGCAAAAGTCGT
>NW_017117638.1:0-226 GCF_001263275.1 Habropoda laboriosa
AGCCATGACCCAGCGAGCTATAAGCACACGAATCACGTAGGCAGCACAGAATCAAAACACACATGAAAATGCGTGCACTTTCGATACGTGTCGAGCTTCAAGTGCAAATTCGTTTACATATTTCTTCCATTACGAACTCTTCGTAAACGCGTTGAAAAGGTACCCAGGCAAAATGTGCCATAAAAAAATGTCGAATAACCGTAATTTTGTGTAATACCAATTAAGA
>NW_017117639.1:0-226 GCF_001263275.1 Habropoda laboriosa
CGGAGCGTTACACATCCGATGGGGAAACGAGGGTGGAGAAGAGTACGGGGGGAGGGAGAGACGTGAGAGATGACGGGACGCACGGCATGCAAATTTATGTGCAATCGAAGGAGAATTACACGCGAAGGATCGGGGTTGCGTATACCCCGTTACGTAGTTAAACAAAATTGATGCACGCGAATCGTGGGATATTAAGTCACACTCTCAGATTCGGCGTCGCTTTGTT
>NW_017117640.1:0-224 GCF_001263275.1 Habropoda laboriosa
CTGGACGTGGCTTCTAATTTTCGAACTACGAAAGTGGGGGAAAATAAAGATAACTAAATATTTTGACTTTAAAAATAATTCCTAAAACTAAATGGTACCAACCAAATCTTACCTTTTTTTGGTGCCGAATACAAATTTGTGGTATGTTTTTTCAATAGCCTAAACGTTTCCCGTGTTACTGTTAAACGAAGCGAATATACACCTATAACATTGGGCTTGGAGCG
>NW_017117641.1:0-226 GCF_001263275.1 Habropoda laboriosa
AAAAGCAATGACAAATACACGAGTTATAGTTCGTTTCGTAGAGTGTGCTTTACAGAAAGTGTGTTGACTGTTTAAATTATTCCGGGCCTCCTGCTGATCTCAAATAAAAAACTTAGCAAGAATCCTAATAGGTATAAATCTAGCTATGATCTGAATGAAAATGAAACAAAAATATCGATTATTTACAAAATGACACCATTTCGAATGTAGATTACCGATTTTTCTC
>NW_017117642.1:0-226 GCF_001263275.1 Habropoda laboriosa
ATTTCGAGAAGAGATTTCTTCGATCTTTCGAATAATTTAAAGCAATAATTAATAGCTATATTTAAATTCCCAAGTACGTACTACACGATATTCTGCAAAGCAATAAAAATTGACACAAAAAAGTCACTAAAACAAAAAGAAGATTGTAACTGGATGCATGCTTCAAATGCAATAAAATCCCTGGAATTTTCAGTTTGAAAAGACAATAGGAACCCACAAAAACAAA
>NW_017117643.1:0-226 GCF_001263275.1 Habropoda laboriosa
AAAAATGATGTATTTTAATTTTATCGAAAAATGTAAACACTGGCAACGCTAATTTTATGGGTACTTATTGACACTGTCAGCAGTGACAGCATTGAAAAAATGATATTTCGTTTGAGCCAACTTACTAAAAATATCCTTATGTGAGATAGAAATACATTTCAGTATTTTTTCAGTATATTGGTTCCTCTATTTGTGTTAATAAGTTGAGCAATTTTGTTATTTATCG
>NW_017117644.1:0-226 GCF_001263275.1 Habropoda laboriosa
CCGCGATTAGCGACAATTTGTCGAGTCGGTTTTTCCACGCCACGAAACGGTGTTACGAGTGCTGGGAGCTTAAACGTTTTGTTCTTTAGAGCAGCGATGAGCAACCCTTTCTTGCACCGGGACAAAATTGAAAATTGGCTAATCCGCGTCGACTACGTCAACTGTAATCTTGAGAAACCTAATTTATCAATTTGTGTCAACCCTTTCGCTGCTTTTTGTTCTGGTC
>NW_017117645.1:0-226 GCF_001263275.1 Habropoda laboriosa
GCAAAAAAGATTCAGACATTTTCGTTCTCAGGTGACACATTTTATTTGGTGCCCTATAGAAATAATCCGACAGATTCGGTAGCAATTAGAATTAGTTTGCGCGAGATTTGGACGCGAGGCGATACGAATTTTCGTGTACAAAAGCGACATTATGTGTAATTCAGTAGAAATGTTGCAACTTGGTCAAGTATTCACGTTGAATTGTAGAGTAGTGCAAAGTAAATAT
>NW_017117646.1:0-226 GCF_001263275.1 Habropoda laboriosa
TAACACACTGATGGAGTTTGCGACACCGTGTATACCTTGATCATTGAAACAGTTAGAGAACTTTTAACTGTGAACTTTTCACTTCTAAAAGTGAACTTTTACGTAACTAAAGTATGATTAAAAAATTAGATTCGTTAGATACGAATGCAAGTATACATGCAGAAAACAAAGTCAGAAAGTTATGAATGATAGTATTATACTTTCCAGTATAGAATATTCACTTTTT
>NW_017117647.1:0-225 GCF_001263275.1 Habropoda laboriosa
ATTTCTTCGCGCCTTTCACATAACTTACTGCGGCGATATTCGTCCTCTAATGGCGATTGATTCAGCTACGTATTCTGGACTTGGAGTAGAATTTTCGAACTACGATGTTGGGAGCAAATACAGATAAGTAAATACATCGACGTTAATAAGAATTCCTAGAATTGAATATTACCAACGAAATCTTACCATTTTTTGATACCGAATACATATGTGTGCTGTGTTATT
>NW_017117648.1:0-226 GCF_001263275.1 Habropoda laboriosa
GTGCAAAAACCGGCAACGCTTGAACGATCGAAAGATCAACCGCAAGCCCTAACACCATCAACGCGTCACAAACTTTAGCAGCGAAAAAGCCGACTGCCAAAGAATCAGACGTTTCACAACCAATAACAGAGTCAAATAGTCAAAAGTCAATCGCCCTCACACGTCCGCGAGTATTCTTATATTTCCTAAAGCGTCTAACAGTCGAGACGATATGATACTAAAATTA
>NW_017117649.1:0-226 GCF_001263275.1 Habropoda laboriosa
GGGTGTCTGTTTTATCTCAATACAGCGAAATATTTATTAAAGAAGTGACGTTAGGAAAAAAATATTTTAACCAAACCTTGTTTGGTACGAAGGGGGACGTTATGTGGTATAAATGTTTTTTTCGTACCGGGTATGGTGGGGGAGATTTCAAAGTCAGTTTAATTCTTTTAAATGGAATGCTATATCTTTTTGTACGTTAAGACGAGTTGTGAACAAAGTCACTTAA
>NW_017117650.1:0-226 GCF_001263275.1 Habropoda laboriosa
AAATTTTCAGCTAAATTTCCAGCTAAATTTTCAACGAAATTTTCAAATCAATTTTCAGCTAAATTTCTAGCTCACTTTTCAGCTAAATTTTCAAGCAAATTTTCAAGTAAATTTTCAGCTAAATTTTCAATTAAATTTTCAACGAAATTTTCAGCTAAATTTCCAGCTAAATTTTCACCGAATTTTTCAAGCAAATTTGCAAGTAAATTTTCAGCTAAATTTTCAC
>NW_017117651.1:0-226 GCF_001263275.1 Habropoda laboriosa
TCTGATATTCCGACACTCTTTGGAACTGTTTCACTTTCTTTTAATTCGACCTAACGACTTGAGATTTTTTGAGAAGTTTGGGGTAGTATTTAGATGACGAGTGGAAAAGATTTGGGAAATATTGCAAATTGTAAAGGTCACATTTAACAATTTTCTTTAGCTAAGCTTGTAATGAAAATTTGAAAAGTACGTTTTGTAGATTTATGTCGATTATACGCATGTTGAA
>NW_017117652.1:0-226 GCF_001263275.1 Habropoda laboriosa
TACACAAAATTTATTCAGCCAATCATATTCACTCGACCGATTCTCTAGCCGCTCCCGAAAAAAATGCAATTCAACCAATCCACATGTCTCACCCCCCGCTAACACACCTCGTTCAGGTTTACTTTCGGGAGAACAACGAGAAGAAGACACAAACCAAAGACACGTTCCAATTATCATTCCTTACCTCCGGAAACGATCGTAAGGAAATCCCTGTACGATTCGCTGT
>NW_017117653.1:0-224 GCF_001263275.1 Habropoda laboriosa
TCGTTGGATACATTTAGCGGAAGGAATTATATTTAAAGTCGAAATATTTAATAATCAGTATTTACCCCACCATCGCAGAGAGAAAATTCGAAGCCAATGTCCAGAATGCACAGCAGAATAGGACTCCATTTCGAGTACGAGTATCGTACCGGTACGTTACGTGAAAAGCGCTAAGAAATACTATCTCCAAGCGCGACGTTATATGTGTATATTCGCTTCGTTTA
>NW_017117654.1:0-226 GCF_001263275.1 Habropoda laboriosa
GAACACCACATGACCTAAGATCATAAACAGACCTTCGACAAGCAATATAACAAATGTAAGAATTACCAGACACACCCCAAACACACCGAAAAAACCAATCACCACACACTTCCACCACTTACGACAGCTTCACACCACCAATCACAACACACGAGTAGTTTACAAAATAGCGAACGCCACACGACACGACGCACAATTTTCCGATCAGTAAGCTTAGGCATTTCGC
>NW_017117655.1:0-226 GCF_001263275.1 Habropoda laboriosa
GTATTCAAACACTATCAAAACAACGTTCCCAATAATTAGTTACAACGAGCAGTTGTATTCACTATTGACATTTTGTTCCTGAACTGGAGACTGAAAAAATTCGCAAAAATGTTAAAACGGTGTCCAATACAAGCCATAGAAAAAAAGGTACTTTTACGTGACTGGGGCGAAATGTGTTAATTGCGGATTCGCATCGGGTCACATTCGGACACTCTTGCAACGTCAG
>NW_017117656.1:0-225 GCF_001263275.1 Habropoda laboriosa
TTACAATTTTTCGACTTCGAATAAAAACGTGTGCTTTGTTATCCAAAGTTCAAACGTTTCCGTTGATACTCGTAAACGAAGCAAATATACAAACATAACGTTGCACATGGTTATAGTATATCCTCGCGACCTTCGCATATCATACTGTGACGATTTTCGTCCTCTAAAGGGCGTACGGTTCTGCTATGCATTCTGGACATCGGTGTCGACTTTTCGAAATAAGAT
>NW_017117657.1:0-225 GCF_001263275.1 Habropoda laboriosa
GTATTTGCCCCACCATCGTAGTTCTAAAATTCGACGCCGTCGTCCAGAATGCATAGCAGAAACATACTCCATTAGGAGTACGATTATCGTCCCGGTACATTATGTGAAAATCGACAGGAAATATTATCTCCAAGCGTAACCTTATATGTGTTTATTCACATCGTTTAACAGTAACACGGGAACCGTTTGAGCTACTGAAAAAACAAACCACACCTTTGTATTCGG
>NW_017117658.1:0-226 GCF_001263275.1 Habropoda laboriosa
TCCGTCCGTCGTTGACGCCTCGTTCCTTTCTTGTCCGTCTTTACCAACTACACGTTTCCTAATAATCTTTCTAATATATTCTGCTTCGTCTTATTCAACGCTTCCTTATATATGTGCCTTGCCTCCGGGAAACCCTGGCACAAGTTGGGGGTTTCCACCCGGTAAGGACCTCGTCGCGCGAGCACGTGGCTGGGTCCTTACCTGACCCAGCCCTTAGCGCGTGGAG
>NW_017117659.1:0-226 GCF_001263275.1 Habropoda laboriosa
TGTTTATCCTATTGTATCGCAGTGTGCAGTGCTCGAATCGAAGACGAACACCAGACACATCTGATGGAAGTCCTGTTGGATGACCTTATTTAGTCACCAAATTAGTCAGGGTTACCTATTCCTAGGGTTACCTACAATTAGTCATCCCGCAAGTAAGGGCCACAGCAACCCTCTCCCCACCAAAACGATAACAATATAAAAGACTCCTCGAAACTGTGAAGAAGAT
>NW_017117660.1:0-226 GCF_001263275.1 Habropoda laboriosa
TACTTGAAACATGTGCGACGTTATACGTGTATATTCGCATCGTTTAACAGAAACACGGGAACCATGTAAGATATTGAAGAACCAGGCACACCTTTATAATCGGGATCAAAAAATTGTAAGATTTCGCTGCATACATTTAGCTGAACGAATTTTATTTAAATTTGAAATATATAATTATCTGTATATTCCCCAACATCGTAGTTCGAAAATTCGGCACCGATGTCCA
>NW_017117661.1:0-226 GCF_001263275.1 Habropoda laboriosa
TCGAGTAAAACCTCATTCAGGTATATGCCAGAAATTTTATGCACAGTTTCGATTTCTTTTTTGTACTCGAACAATTATTCAGGTACTTCAGGCACCCTGTGTTATCCAGGTGCTGTACTGTAACTTCAGGTACAGTTGCTGGAATAAATATGTATAATGATGTATGCTTAGATTTACATACACACTCGGATACTTCACATGTTTCAAACATTCAGGTACATGCTTT
>NW_017117662.1:0-226 GCF_001263275.1 Habropoda laboriosa
TATGCCGCGTGCATATTATTACAGTCTGCTGAAACGATTCATCATGCTTTATACTTCTCTACCTTCGGGCTTTGCACTTTCAGAGGGTCAAACTTTCGAACATTAAAATTGCAAACAATTTTCATTTTCGCAATAATTACCGTTGCAATAATATTTATTTTCCATACAAATTAATATTGTAATTTAGCTTAAAATATTACAGTACCCTTCATTCTACAATGTACGA
>NW_017117663.1:0-226 GCF_001263275.1 Habropoda laboriosa
TCCTCCAGAAAGAAGGAGACGCGAGAATCCGTTATACGATCCTGCTGTTGGAATTTGTCTAACCGGGGGAATCGACCTGGGGTATCAAGGGGACCGTAACGAAAATTAGCGAAGAGAATCGGTGAATTCCTCGCGGAGGTTGTTCGTTTTCGGTGCGGAACAGTTCTGTTTCTTATCCGCGCGGTTAGGTCGGCGTTAGGGCGAAGAGAGGAGTGAGAGAAGGTGG
>NW_017117664.1:0-226 GCF_001263275.1 Habropoda laboriosa
TTCACTCCTACTATCTCCGAATTTTCTTTGACCCTTTGACAGTCTAATAAAATTATGAATTACGTTTAACTATGTCGAGTCAAACTTGACATAAGAATCTTTGCCTTCAGATGTCGTATAATGATAAATTTATGAATCACGATAAACCATTTTTTTATGCATTAAGATTACACTGAAACTTAGTATTTTACAGTAAATAAAGGGAAACTACATGGCGATGCCCAAG
>NW_017117665.1:0-226 GCF_001263275.1 Habropoda laboriosa
ATATGCAAATTAGTCGGAGACAATAAAGAGCAATAAATTCAAGATGGATTTTCTCGAGGTATCTGAGAGCTAAGGTCAGTAGCACCATGTAGGCAGGACAACTTTTAGACCAGCTTGGTGGATGAACTTGGGACAATGGCTATTGTTCGCAAAGATATATCTAGGCCCTTGAAGCGGTCTACGCTCTTTCTAGACGTAGGAACTACGTACTGGAGCACAGTCATGG
>NW_017117666.1:0-226 GCF_001263275.1 Habropoda laboriosa
TGGCTAGTCCCGCCGTCGCGAAAGGATTAATAGTTACGCCGTGTGTGATCATTTTTAAAACACGGAATAAGCAGCCCTACGCGATAGTTATGATAATAATGTCTCGTCCCTTTCTAACTTTCTTCCCAAGACTCTCTTTTGAGTTAAACAGTTACATATTTGGCGCTCTGGCCGAGTCTAACACGAGATAAACTGTCAAAGGGTTAAATTTCGTCCCATAGCAAAT
>NW_017117667.1:0-226 GCF_001263275.1 Habropoda laboriosa
CGGAATAGACTGCTTTCGAACATTTCGTCGTCGAGATAGATCAGGTATAAAAAAGAAACACTATACGTTAATTATTACAATAAAAATGCGCTGTTTTATAAAGCACACTTGCGGTTTTCAGTGAATTACGCCACAGTAGAACTCAGGAGGAACGTCGATGGAGCACTTTCGAAACACCTCTGTAAAAGCATATCGACGACTGGTCACGTACCGACAACCAGGATCG
>NW_017117668.1:0-226 GCF_001263275.1 Habropoda laboriosa
CACTACCGACCAAAAATTTGAAAAATTTTAGGTCACCTGCCAATTTACATGAATATTGAATCTCCATAGATTTGAAATCGATGTTCTGGAGATCAATAGCGCTTCACCTCACTTCGATTGATTTGAGTAATAAAAAATTTTTCTGGAAACTTTGTGCAACTTGCAGTGCACAGTGATTATATACATTTGGCCAGTAGTGTATGCATTATTATAAAACACGTTCTAC
>NW_017117669.1:0-225 GCF_001263275.1 Habropoda laboriosa
TGTCCAGAATGCATAGCAGAAACGTACGCCATTTAGAGTACGAGGAACGTACCGGTACGTTACGTGAAAATTGCGAAGAAATACTATAACCATGTGCAACGTTATATGTGCATATTCGCTTCGTTTAACAGTAACACGGAAACCGTTTGAGCTATTGGAAAAACAAACCACACCTTTGTATCCTGTACCAAAAAAAGGTAAGATTTCATTGGATACATTTAACTG
>NW_017117670.1:0-226 GCF_001263275.1 Habropoda laboriosa
AAAAATAAATTACCATACATTATTGTAACTTCCATTGTATCTTCTACTTTAAATTAATAGCAAATTAATGAACTATATAATATTATATAATATAATTTATACAATTCAATTCTTTCCTACATATTTATTTCTTTTTCAATTTTTTCCTCATTACTGTAATGATTTTAGAATTTTAACTATCTTTTCGAAAAATCGCAAATCTACTGACTTACATATGTACATACCT
>NW_017117671.1:0-226 GCF_001263275.1 Habropoda laboriosa
CCGCAGGGACAATTAACAAATAAAACGATTGTATTTTCCAGACAAATTGTACGCCGACCATAATACTTATATCTTAATAAATTGAGGTGAAAACAGTGCAACGGCGTTCCTCACCCACCTCAGTATTAATATTTACACTTAGGATAAGATTTACTCTGTTTTGTTCACTGTTAAGACAGGATTCTACATTAGAGATTTTTTGAAAATTTGTCTCTACAAGTACACA
>NW_017117672.1:0-225 GCF_001263275.1 Habropoda laboriosa
GTTTGCAGTACTGCAAAAAGTGTTTTTCGCGAGAAAACAGCAGTATCTCAGTTTCTATTCGTTAATACACTTTTTGTATGGTGAAACATGCAAAATAAAGCGAAAATAGTCGATTGCAGATCTGCAAAACATGTTTTTCGCGAGAAAACAGCAGTATTTCTTTTCCTAATCGTTTAAACACGTTTTACGTGTCGAAACATGCAAAATAAAGCGAAAACAGTCGTT
>NW_017117673.1:0-226 GCF_001263275.1 Habropoda laboriosa
CAAATAATTGCACTTTTCAAACGTTAAAACCGCGTTCACACTTTAGATTAATAATAGCACTTCTCAAACGTTAAAACCGCGTTCACCCTTTAGATTAATAATTGCATTTTTCAAACGTTAAAACCGCGTTCACACTTTACACAAATTATTGCACTTTTCAAATGTTAAAACCGCGTTCACACTTTAGATTAATAATTGCATTTTTCAAACGTTAAAACCTCGTTCA
>NW_017117674.1:0-226 GCF_001263275.1 Habropoda laboriosa
AATGTTCAATACTGGTCAGTATCATCGTTTGTAACTCTCCGAATTTATTTTCTACGTGTGTGCTTCTATTTGAATGAATACGAATCGAATTATCCAATCACGGTTCAGTTACGTAAAAATTCATTTTTGGAGGGTCACCGATGGGTCACCACGACTCGGCTGGTAGTTCTGGCGTTAAGAAAGTGGTAGAATGTTGCGTAGATCTATTTGAAAAAGAGTACAGTAA
>NW_017117675.1:0-226 GCF_001263275.1 Habropoda laboriosa
AACTTAGAAGCACTTGCTTCACATTACAAATTCACTAGGTCCTCCCAGTACCGAATCAGTCAACTCAATTCAAATTGCAAAATGAAAATTACACAATAGAAGCATTTTCGTGACATTCTCGAAAAAGGCATAATCCTTCCTAGTCGATTCTCGTGTCGTCCACCAAAGCGTATAAAAGTATTCTCGAAACAGGAAGATATCGAATGACGAGTGGCGCGTGTCACCG
>NW_017117676.1:0-226 GCF_001263275.1 Habropoda laboriosa
CGGGATCCTTCAGGTCCGTTTAACAACTGGTGAACTCGTAAACTAGAGAAAGGAAAATGTTCGGTACGGAACAGAAACCTTGCGTTGGGTCAGAAGTGACCCAGGCCCATTTTTCGCCCGGCATTTAAATCAAAAGAGACTTTTTCAACCTTTTCAGGGATAGAGATCGTCGACGTAGCGGGAATAGCCTCGCAGATCAATATTTCGCGATCCGTTCATTAAATAT
>NW_017117677.1:0-226 GCF_001263275.1 Habropoda laboriosa
GAAACTGGTAACGCTTGAAATGAAATTTCTCCAGCCTCGTTGTACAATTTTTAGAGGTTCTCCGAGCTTTTAATTAATCGTTAATTGGCGACATTACGGGATATGAAAATATTCCGGTAATTTTGAACATTTCTAGGTTGCGAGGGAATGTTTAATTGGAGAGTGTGGGCATTAGGGTAATTTCAGCATTTCGTGTTTTTATAATTTTGTTCGTTTTTATGGAGGT
>NW_017117678.1:0-226 GCF_001263275.1 Habropoda laboriosa
TACACCTAGAACGACACCCGTTCGAACTAAACATTTAATAAAACGACATCAAACACGTTCCTGAAATTTTTCGCCTTTAAACAACCCGAAACGAAGACGATCTCAACCGTTATGGCCCATTCCGTAACACTCACTAATGTTCTAATAACAAAAAATTAAATTTACTCCGAAGTAAAATTTTCCAAAAAAAATCAACGACACTTCTCCCAAAATGACCAAATTCAAT
>NW_017117679.1:0-226 GCF_001263275.1 Habropoda laboriosa
TATTTTTGTAATATGCATCCTGATATGTAGAATTTTTTAATACTGCATATCCAGTGTTCTTTTGTAACCAATTTTTAAGAAATATCGAAGAAAGAAAATATAAGGATTTTAATTATTTCTTGCCACAGCGTTCAAATACATGGAATAATGTCGGTTATAGAAAGAAACCTCCGGCTGTTTACGTGTGAAGCAAACCAAAGGTAATTCTTTGAGTTTGTAGGGCATT
>NW_017117680.1:0-226 GCF_001263275.1 Habropoda laboriosa
GAATAAGACGCCGGGACTAGTGAACTGGGTAATAGAATTACCAGTCACAGTCCTAAAAGAACTTGAAAAGCGCAAGAAACTCTACATCGGGTGGCAGGTCCACTCGGTGAAAGAGTTCATGAACGTATCGAGATGCTTCAAGTGTCTCGGTTTTGGCCACTCCACAAAGAAATGCGAAGTGACGCAGCAAGTCTGCGAACACTGTGCGCAAACGGGGCACCTCCGG
>NW_017117681.1:0-226 GCF_001263275.1 Habropoda laboriosa
GTCGCGCATGGAGATAGTATTTCTTCGCGATTTTCACGTATCGTACAGGTACGATACTCGTACACGAAATGTTGTACGATTCTGCTATGCATTCTGGAGTCCGGCGTCCAATTTTCGAACTACAATGTGGGAGAAAATACATATATTTAAATATTTCGTCGTAAGAAATAATTCCAACAAATTAATGTACCCAACGAAATCCTACCTTTTTTTGGTACCGAATACA
>NW_017117682.1:0-226 GCF_001263275.1 Habropoda laboriosa
TATAATACTGCAGTTTTCCCGCGACAACCCACGTTTAGCAGTGCGACAAACGCCTGTTTCCTCTTTATTTTCCATGTTCCGCCACGTAAAACGAGTTCTAACCAATATAAACTGACATTCAGCTGTATTCTCGCGACAAACGGCGTTTTGCACTACTACAAAGGACTGTTTTCTCTTTATTTTCCATGTTTCGCCACGTAAAACGAGTTCTAACGAATATAAACTG
>NW_017117683.1:0-226 GCF_001263275.1 Habropoda laboriosa
CACCGTCCATTTTATCAACCATGGTGCAACTGTCCCGGATCTACCCTAATCGTAAAATTACAAGAGAAAGTTACACAAAAGCGTAACCGTTCGAATGAACGAAATTTCGTAACTCTGTTAAACATTGTTCGTCGGCAAGGGTTCGAATAATCGATTCGTAACGTTTCGTTCCCATCGGTAGAGAAACAGGCGCACCACTCTGCCCGTTCCTATGCCCTCTTCCTTT
>NW_017117684.1:0-226 GCF_001263275.1 Habropoda laboriosa
TTTTTATTTGTTAGGAGTGATTAAGTTCTACGTTAAAAAGGTTCGAATTAACACTAGGATCGCATGGGTCAAAAATGACCCATTACCGACTTTTCAAAAGTGAATTTTTATGTAACTAAAATATGGTTCAAAAATTAGAAGAGGAAGTTCGAAAGTTAGAAAAGATACAACTTTTTTGAAAAAGTTACCAATTTTTTTGGTCTTCCTAGTGTTAAGAATTTCATTG
>NW_017117685.1:0-226 GCF_001263275.1 Habropoda laboriosa
ATTAATCAGAGGGTCAAGAGGTCAAGTAAGAAATATTTCCCTCTTTCAAAAATTTTCCACTTCTTCACTAAAATAATGCAACAAATAATACTTAAAAAGACACATATCAATATCATAACCTACATCAACACCCGGAAACAATAAAAATACATACGCCGCAGTACAACCGACACATCTCCACAAAAATCACACCGCACAAAATACCCCAATTTCACGAATTCCGTAA
>NW_017117686.1:0-226 GCF_001263275.1 Habropoda laboriosa
TGGAAAGTTGTAAAATCGTAGAGAATTTGTATCAGTAATACAGTCAAGTAGTGTTTAACTGGCCAAAAGCGTGCCACACATGTTGACCTGACATCCCAATTCTTCTCTACTTTACTATTTTTCATAAAACGAAATGGCTTCGTCTGGCACATCGTTGAATACCTCTCAACAAACGCTACCATATTATGAATAAAAAAATACAGGGTTCCATTTAGAAATTGGACTT
>NW_017117687.1:0-226 GCF_001263275.1 Habropoda laboriosa
ACATATATGTTTCTTTCCCACAAACACTTCACCAATTCCGATATTAATTGATAACTCATCGACCTTAGTTTTTCACCCATAAAAACATTCGAAGCATTTTCGCAACATTCTTCCATTTCCTGTTAGAAATCCGCCCAACGATATTTCCTGATATCAAACTCTGCTGCTGCACCATTGGATTCATCGTTATAACGTTAACGACGATTGCAAGAGGATTGCAGATACC
>NW_017117688.1:0-226 GCF_001263275.1 Habropoda laboriosa
AATAACAATTCATTTTAAATATACATATTAGACATTTTCCTTTTATAACAAATGTGAATCATTGATATTATTACTGGTGCTTGCTAGACGTTAAATATAAGACATTGAATATTTTCCTTTCGGTTCTTTTAAATACAATAATAAAATTTCTTCAATTAGCGACACTCACTTGGAATACTCCGCTTCGAATAAAATAATTCGAAATTATTTTGACGATTTAGGACAT
>NW_017117689.1:0-226 GCF_001263275.1 Habropoda laboriosa
TTCCCATAAGCCCAGGTGACGCGTACATCACCCAGAACACCGCTTCCCTAAGGGTGAGCGGTTAGCGTTGGGTGTCGACCAAGGCCCTAACGTGATTGGGAGTCTTGGCCTCCCACCCAAAAACTCACCTCCGTCAAGGGACCCAAATGGACGGACAAGAACATATAAAAGGACTGAACAGTAACACAAAAAAGGTGACAAAAACGTGACATTGTTGTGAGAACAA
>NW_017117690.1:0-226 GCF_001263275.1 Habropoda laboriosa
TATCACACACTCGCTAAAACATTATCCTTAAAATAATACCTTCGTCCACACATCAAGCTTCAACACTTCCACTAAAATAACTATAATTACTAAAAAAATAAACTGACACCAATTCAATTACAATAATACCTTCATGCACATGTTAATTCACATTTATCATCTTCAACTCTTCCATTAAAATAACTATAATTACTGTACCGTCTGGAATATCGTATTTGCGATATCT
>NW_017117691.1:0-226 GCF_001263275.1 Habropoda laboriosa
ACTTGTTTTATATTTTACCATCCCTGTAATTACTTTACTATATTTTTTGTTATTAAAACCCTACATACATTTGTCCCAAACGTAGTTCAACTGTTTATGGCACTAATGCACTTCGCGACAGAATTGTGCGGATTTGACTCCGTGGGTAACTCCTAATGGTAGACAATTTTTCGCGATAGGTTGCTCGCCAAGCGTCCACGTGTCAACCCAGAACAATTTAAAATTC
>NW_017117692.1:0-226 GCF_001263275.1 Habropoda laboriosa
TTTCGTTCTTGATGTATGGTACCAGATAAAGTGTATTAACCAAAGTGGAGAAATGTAATTGGAAGGTTTCAAACCACAACGTTTCCTCTGCCAAAAAATCGAATTTTCAGCAGCGAAGAATCGAATATCGGAATATGAGGAATTCAAAATAATAATTTTGCCAATTTTTCTTTCAACTGTTTTTCATTATTTTACTTTTAATATTCAGCTGCTGTATCATCTGTGC
>NW_017117693.1:0-226 GCF_001263275.1 Habropoda laboriosa
TTTCGTTCTCTCTTCCTTTTCTCCTCCTCCACTTTTCTTCTCGCTCTCTTTTTCTCGTTCTTTTCTCTCCCTTTACTCTCCCCTTTCTTTTCTCTCCTTATTTTCTCTCCTTCTTTTCTCTCTCTCATTTCTCTCCCTCTTATTTCTCTCCCTCTTTTTTCTCTCCCCCTTTTTTCTCTCCCTCTTATTTCTCTCCCTTCTTTTCTCTCCCTCTTATTTCTCTCCC
>NW_017117694.1:0-226 GCF_001263275.1 Habropoda laboriosa
TCGCGTCCTCTTTTTCGAACTTACCGGACATTTAAACGGCGGAAAATTAAGTGACAGATGCAAGGAAATTTCATGGCAAATGTGGAAAATGTAGGTACACAAATTTTAAATAATAAATTTTCGTAAACATAATACAATGTTTAATACAAAATGCATAATACAAAAACTTATCAAATTTAAATGGTAATAAACTCTTTCGTAAATTTTATATAAAATTTTTCACTAT
>NW_017117695.1:0-226 GCF_001263275.1 Habropoda laboriosa
TCATGGTATGGATAATAATGGCCAGCGATAAGAATAGAATACGGAATAAAAAAAAAATATTTTCCGACAAGGGAAAATAGAGAGGGAGTAGTTGGCGTAGTGCACAAAGCCTCGGCTTGCTATGCCCCAAAGGTTCCAGGTTCGATTCCCGTTGGGTTCCTCAAAATATTTCCGTTGGTTCCTTACATATATAACACTCGGTTTCCAGTACCGATGAAGCGAAACG
>NW_017117696.1:0-225 GCF_001263275.1 Habropoda laboriosa
TAATTCCTAAAACTAAATGTGACCAACGAAACCTTACCTTTTTTTGATACCGAATACAAAGTTTTGGTCTGTTTTTTCAATAGCTCAATCGGTTCCCGTGTTACTGTTAAACAAAGCGAATGTACATCTAAAACGTCAGTTAGGCGATCGTAGTTCTTCGACACATTAACATAACATAATGCGGCGATATTCGTACACTAATGGTGTTGATTCCGCTATGCATTC
>NW_017117697.1:0-226 GCF_001263275.1 Habropoda laboriosa
ACACTTTCAACGATCTCAGATCGTAAACACAGCCCGCATAAGATGTAGGTACATATTGCTGATTTATTCCTATTTTGTATCGTAACCATACACCTATTTCGTATTATTGTTACAACTTTTTGACCTATGTTTATATAACATTTTTTATTTACTTATACTCATAGAAGATACCGACAAAGTTTGATGAAAAGAAAACTAGGACACCCGGTATATGGATATTAGTAGC
>NW_017117698.1:0-226 GCF_001263275.1 Habropoda laboriosa
GGGCCTCTTGTCATGTATCATAAAACTAAACAGATGTAGTAAAGCTAAACGGATTTCTTGGAACGCGTACACAAGGAACATATATAGTTGGGGCCACGATATAGTAAGGTCGTAAATTAAACTCTCAAGAATCGGCACCGATTGATGTTGCGGCACTCAAGGCCGTGTTGCAGTCTGTTTGAGGGTTCCAACAATAAACGAATGGTAGCATATGATTTGGTACTTC
>NW_017117699.1:0-226 GCF_001263275.1 Habropoda laboriosa
GTGGGCAGAGCTAAAGGTCGCCGGCTAGTGATGTCACGTACATTAAAGCGAAGTAGGGGAAAAACGCTCGAGTTACATATCTTCGAAACATAATTCTCCTTCTTAAGACGGGCGATGATTACTACATACATACATGCACCGTTACCTGAGGAGGCGTGGTTTGCCCGTACGGGCAATGATTGAACGACACTGCTCTACTGTTCCTTCAAAATAAGAATAACCTCGC
>NW_017117700.1:0-226 GCF_001263275.1 Habropoda laboriosa
AATGCTAGAATATGCCCAGCTCGGTTGAACCGCACAGAAGAACAAAAGATCAGCGTTCCTGGCGTATCACAGTCGCGACTCTGTGTCGCCTCGTTTAGGTCCCCGATGGTTCATGCGCGAACCGTGCCGTAGCCGCTAATCTATAACTGAATCTACGAAAAAAGGAACGTAGTAAAAAAATTCATCTAACCTATTCACCGTATCCGTGATAATCTCTCTCTCTCTC
>NW_017117701.1:0-226 GCF_001263275.1 Habropoda laboriosa
TAGCAAAATCGTCGGTTAGGTCAGGCGGGAAATTTTCGCGGGAAATTTTCGCGGGAGATTCCCTTTATCGTAACATGCTATAATTTATCAATTTTTACAATTTTGTTAAAAATTTATACTTCCGACAATTTGTTATAACATTTCATATAACAATTTATACGTGTTTACAATATTCTTCAATGGAAACATAGGTTTCAGCGTTCTCGTTACTTACTCGTGGTTAAAT
>NW_017117702.1:0-226 GCF_001263275.1 Habropoda laboriosa
TTCTTCGAAGAAACACAATGTATCCAAAGATTCATTAAAAAAAAAAATGACGTTTATTCTTGCGCGCTTAAAACACTTGCTCAGCCTGGACACCAGATTAAAAGAGGATTCGACAAAGTAAGTATGCTTCGACGAAGGGACGGCGAAAAATATCTGGGCTAGGCGATCCTGTTATAAACCCAAAGATTAACAGGAGCGATAGAAAAAAAATTGCTCCGACGTGAAA